>NW_020454594.1:105173-316468 GCF_003342845.1 Nothoprocta perdicaria
TGAAGAAGTTTTTCTTGTTATTCTTAACATCCCGTGCCAGATTCAATTCCACTTGTGCCTTGGCTTTCCTTGTTGCATCCCTGCGTTCCCTGACAACGTTCCTGTATTTATCCCAAGTGGCCTGTCCTTTTTTCCACATTCTATATATTGCTTTCTTCTGCTGCAGTTTTGTCAGGAGCTCTCTGCTCATCCACGCGGGTCTCCTGCCCCCTCTGCCTGACTTCTTACGCATAGGGATGCACTGCTGCTAGGCATGGAGGAAGATGAGGCCAGAAAACACCCAGATGCCATCAGCTCAACACAGAAACACCTAAGTGTTTTGCAGAGTGATCTGGAAAGACAATATGGGGCTCCTGAGGGCCCTAGACCTTCAGCCATGTCCACTGGGCTCTATTATATGAATCTCCATGGAAAGGGTTAGCAGCGGATTAGGGAAAGTGGCAGCAGCTCTAGAATAGGAGTGGTAAGCAAGAGCAAGAGGAATCTGCAGGCCTGCCAGAAAGCAAGGCAAAAGTGACAGGGAGGTCAAGCCAGAGAGTCTTGAAAGTTTGCCCACAATTTCAAGGGAGGCAGAGCTACCAGAAAGTCTGAGAATGCCTGGCTTAGGATAGCTCAGCTTATCTGCATCGCCAGTGTGCTAGGGAACAGTCCTGTGCCACTGCTTAGCCAAGAAAAGGTAACATGTGATGTTGAGTCATTCTGAGTGTTTGATATGGGATGAATATATAACAGCTACAACCACGTGAAAAAAAAAAAAAAAGGCTTTAAATTTAGCAAAATGAAATATACACATATATATATAAACCTACCTTTTACTGACAGAGGCTCTCAAAATTTGTGAGAATTTCACATACTGATCAGTAAACCCTTCAAGCCCAGACGGCCTCAGTTTCCTTATTCACACTTATCTCAGATGATTTAAAAGAACAAATTAGTGTTTGTGAAGAACTTTGAAGGCCTGCACTCATTGTAAGAATAATATTTAGTACTCTCTATTTCAATCAAATACATTGATTTCCTGACAACGTTAAAGGAAGGCAAATCACTAGAAAGGACAAATTCATTTATGGCATTTCGAACAGGCTGCCCAGGGAGGCTGTGGAGTCTCCTTCTTTGGATCTTCAAAATCTGCCTGGATGCCACCCTGTGCTCTGGGTGTCCCTGCTGGAGCAGGGTAGGTTGGACTAGGTGATTTCTAGAGGTCCCTTCCAACCTCAACCATTTTGCAATTCTGCAATAATCAGACAACAAGCACCATGGTCATTTTTGGTTCTCAGTGCTTGAAAACACATTTTATTTCAGGCTCTTAAAAGCCTGAAGAATTAATAAATACTCATTGACTTTCAGTTATGAGAGAACCAAAATTCTTGGTTCCAAGAATAAAAACCAAGATTAAAAAGCTGCACCTGGCCCTTTCTTTTATCTGAAGCATCATCTCCCAACCTATCCTAATTGATTATTTCTACTTTATTACGTAGTTAAGTTTTCAGTGACAAATCCCTTTAGACAAAGCCAACAATAAAGAAAGTTTTGCTCATCTGCAAAGCAGAGTTACAGAATAGCTGAGACTGGAAAGGATTCTGGAGACTTGTCTAATTCAACCCCACTACTAACAGTAGGGCCAAATACAGCAGCCTGACCACTGGATTTTCATTATTTCTGTGGTAAACGTGTATAAGAAGATACAAAGAGAGGCAAGCTCAAGTTCTGACTTACTGTGATAACAAGCTACTCCTGTCAAACAGCAGGATAGAGCATACACCTCCAGAACACATAGTGTGTTGATCAGTATGTTATACACTGTTAGTGTACAGAGATAATATGAACAATCCTGTAATGCACAATTTTTCAGGCACCTTAACTTCTTAAGCACCAGAAACCAGGATAAATGAGAGATTCTTTCTGCAAATTCCTCATCCACAGTTCTCTGTTAATCTCAACATACTCAAAGGAGTGGAACAGCAACAACACGGTTGCAGTCTTTCCTTCTATGGAGCAGACAAAAAAAGTTAAAACTCATAAATATAACTTAGGAAAATAATTTATTTTAAAATTTTAGCACAATGCTTCTACAGCTGATTAGCTACCTGAACCACCTTTATGAAGGCTAAGGCATAGCTGCTTGATTTGAATATTATATTTTTAATCTAATATTACAATCAGTAAAGATATTCTTTCCTGGTCAAATGAAAATCATTTTGCCCTTTTCATAACTAGGTTTAAAACGTACAACAAAAGCTCTGCTGTCTTTTGAGCTTCGGAAAGCTGCAGCATAATGAAAGAAAAAGCCCAAAGAAAAATCATTCGTTCAGTTTGAATTACAGTATGTTATTAGTCCATGCTCAGTAACGGTTCAGTATAATAAGAAATGTGTCTATACCTAAACAAGTAATTTACAGTTGCATATTATTTAAAAATAGTCCAATGTAGTATTTAAATAATGTATACTACTAAAAAATATGATCCACAAGGATCTTCAGGCAAAGCACAATATTATTTCTAAAACCACTTTTTTCCTTTAACAAAAATATCTTTAGTTGAAATAATCAGTTGCATCTATCCTTGAAGTTAGGAGGATATCTCTATTCTTCAGAAGAAAACAGCCTACTGTAAGGCTGTCTTAAGGCAAACCTAGTTTACGTTAGCTTACATGAAGCAAGATGCTTTATTGTTGGATTGATTTATGTAGCTGTCTGCAACAGACCTGACTTCAAAACCAGTTTTCTCCCAGTCTTGCCTGCCTATGAAATCTAATTCAATTTCCAAAAGCAAATTAAAAGTTGTTTCAGAGAAATGCTTTCTTCCATTCTCGCCCAACTCTCAAGCCAATTTGTTTTATGTACAAAACTATACCTAACGTTTCTGACATCTTCATAATAAATGCTGTGTGAGCTACAGACTCACTAGTAAAAGGGTTAGCATAGATGCTCAAGCAAGTCTTCTTGAATATAAATTATTTAACAATGTACTCTTGTGACTGTCCTCAAGAACAGGCTCTGTTTTTCTATTATTATTCTTTTATTTCTCCAAATTCTCACACTGTATTAAAATAACTATGAAAACAAAAGCCACCAAGATCAAATGACTCCAACCAATATCCTGGAGACTTCACAACCATGATTCAGTGTGGGAAATAGAAGAGAGCCCTTTCAGCCCCAGGAGATGGATGCAGTTGATGTCAGACGGTGCTTCTACTACAAATCTTTACTTTTGCTTTGGATACTTCAGCAAAAAGATACTGTTAGGCCCTGTGCAACTCTATGGTTGCTCTTGCTATTTCTCCCTAGCAAAAAAGTTGCTATTTGGTTATATACAACTTGACCACCTTCTGAAGCCTTCAGCTGGGAATCAATAAGCAGGAATATTGCCCTCTCTTGCACTATTTACACAACAGCATCTAAAGAAACTGTGAAAAAATGTTCCACCACCAATACTCTACTATCACATTCCTGTTTTCTACAGGACAGAAGACTCCAGCTATTACAGAAATGGTCTCCAGTCATTTTATTCCTCAAAAAGCTTGGCTGAGCTGGCATAACTACAGATAAAAGGATGTCTTAATACCAGGACATTCAGGTGAATTATCTTCCATTTTCCACAACAGAAAGCTGACCACAGGGGCACAAGGATTCTGATTTAGAAATCTGATGCTTGGTAGCACAGTGATGCAGATGTAAAAACTTAGACAACTGGTCCAAGTGGTACAGGTCTAACTAACAACACATGGCTTAGGCTACCACAAATATAAAGCTCCTTTTGAACTTTTTTCTCATCTATTTTGTTGCAACGTGAATTGCAACTACCATCCAAACAACAGACTAACCTATTAAAGCTGAACTTCAACCTTATGAATCACTCTGACAGCAACACAAAGCAATGTCAAACACAACCCAGGAAGAAATACTTAAAAGCAGAGGATCCTGAATTCATTGAAGGACCTGGAGGGTAAATTTCGAGAGAAAACTGCAGTAATGAAGAATCTAGTCCTCTTTAGAAACCTACAAGAGATGCCAGGCCACAGCACAAATACTATGAAACAACTCTAACCAAGGAACAGGCTACACTAACCAGGTGCAATTTTTATCTCCGAAAGAGAAGAAAATGCAGGGACTCATAAAATTTACTAGAAATTTCACTGCTACCATTCCACGGGGAAAACACGCAGATATGACAACTATCACCTTCAAAGTATATTTCTTAGATTACACAATGTGCTATCAAACGCACTGGAAGGCTGTTATGGAAAACGCATAATATAGTCTAGAATTGGAATATTGCTAATGGAGCATCATTCACAAGAAACTTTGACCCTGCGTTAAGTTCTTTAAGCACTGACCCAAACATTTTATTTTTTGAATAGTGCTGTTTCATGAAACAGCTGAAGGGAACACAAAGAAGAAAGGGATTAAAATAAAATAAAATAAAATAAAATAAAAATCTCGTTATTGGAGCTTGATGTCACAGAGGGGACTCTGGGAACACTTGCAGGCCTCCCCTTGCAGACCTGTTCAGCCTCTGACACCTCATGAGCCCTCAGGCGGGAATTCCTCTTCCCAGAGCTCGCCCAAAGCGCGGATATTCAGATTTCTGGCAGTAAAACCGAGCAGAAGGGAGGGGGAGCCCCCGGTCACGTGAAGGGCTCGCGGAGGGCACGGGCAGAGCCCGCTGCCCGCCGGGCCCCGGCCCTCTCGCCGCCGCCGCGCTCACCAGCCCGCGGTCCAGCTCGGCTTGGCCCCTGCCGGCGCCCGTAGGGGCCCTCGCGTACTCGGCGTAGCGCAGGCCCTCCGAGGAGGCCCCGGCTCCCTCCATGCCGCCGCCGCGCGACTGCGAAAGCCGGCGGAGCGAGCGCTACAGGTCGTCCGGAGGGACAAGAGGCTTAGAAGGACGGAAAAAAAAACAAAGCGAAGCGCGGCTTCTGCCGCCAATCAGCGCGGTGAAAGGGTGGCCCCGCCCCCTCAGTGGCTCGCCCCTCCCCCCACGCCGGCCCCATGACGCGCGTCGCGACCGTTGGAAGGCCCCGCCCCTTCGCTCAGAGCGCCCCGGGGTGACTGCCTGGGGCGGCCATCTTGTGTCCTCCTGTCCATTGGAGCTGGGGTGGCTTGGCCAGCTCTAAATCCCAAGGCAATCGAGAAGAGAAGCAGAGGGGAGAAAGGAAGGAAGGAAAGAGAGACAGTTTATGCCCAAGAGTTAGAGTAGGGGAAAGAGTGTGAACACTTGAGAGGCCATACAGGAGTGATTCGTGTCCCTCTTCTGAGGGAATGTGGGCCGTTAGAAAGTGATAAACATCTACAGAGGGAGAAGATGAAGAAAAATTGATCTGGGAAAAAACAAGCAACTGAATATGTCTCTTAAAAATACATTTATATTTTACAAGGGATGTGTGTTTATTCTTCAGTATGTTTATATACAGATTTCCCCAAAGTACTCAAATTGAAAATCATAGTTTGCACTTGTGAAAATCATCAAGTGATATGTCTATGATTCTATGATTCTAATGCAGTTGATAATTGCCACCATTAGTCCTGTGTCACATATTGATAAAACGCTCAATCTGTTTTCAATACTGCAACACAATAGATTTACTTTTGCTCTTATCCTGCTTTTCTCTCCCTTTTACCTGATAGTACTGGCATTGGAATTGAATTTTCAGCAGACTGTTCAGCAGTGTGCCCCAACAAAAAGAATTGCTCTTTTTATCTCCTGTTCCAAATACTGCTTTGCAAATAATGCTAAGGCATAATTCTGAGCATGTATCATGGCTTTGTGTATGTTATTGATATTCATCCATCTTGTATAACACTGAAATGCAACTGCTTTAAGTCATCTCTCAGTATCTTTTTAAAGTACAGCTGCTATTAACCATAAAGGTGAGTTGACCATACAGAGTATTTCATTAATCTTAGGCAGGAGTATAAATGTAACTTTCCACAGCACGGAACTTATTGGATGTTCTATGATGATCCATTCTGGAAGAAATATATTCGCTTTTACTTCCTCGCTGAACATATAACATATGATCATATATGATTAATTTTTTAAACCTTCAGTGGAGTTGAATTTCTTGTAATCTTAAAGCCTATTTTAAAATCAATAAAAATGCCCTCAATAAATCTTTTTTTTCTGTTCATTGATTTGTGCAGAAGTGAGGAAAAATACCACATGCCTTGCTATTTTTTAAATTAGTAGACTTAGATTTTAAAAAATATCAAAAGTGCTAGATTTTAGGAAGGTTTATTTCTTATTTCCCTTCTCCTGTATATTATTGCAACATGTATGGGAGGTCTAGATCTCTCTTGATGTCACAGTGTTCTCTTTCCAAACATAATCAGCCACAAGAGAAGAAACATAATGTGTATTTGTTTTTGGGAAAGAAAATACAAGGCAGGAAATAAAAAGAAGCCAATCAATTAAGTGTAGCAAAATTTGAAACTTTTTCCAGCACTTTGATCCTGGTGTTTGTTTTTGCTGAGTCTCATATCTACGCCTGGAAGGAACCTGGGTGTTGGTCATCCTCTCTTTTTGGGAACAGTATGTGGACAGGAGGGATGTACAACAGGAATGTTTTATCTGTTAAGTATCAACTTGAGCTGCCTAGAGAAATACTTGCTTGGAGATGAACATCATAATAGTTCTGCTACAGTACAGAATAGTACAGCTTCATTAATTCATTCATATTTCTTCTAACTTATTTTCTCTTTATGCATGCATTTGACAGCTTGGGGCAGAGTCCACCACACCAAGTTACAGTGGTGGGTATTCCAGGGCACTGTCACACAAGTCACAGAATCACAAGAATACTGAGGTTGGAAGACCTATCAAGAGGTCATCCAGTCCAACTCAAAGCATGTGCTCAAACAGTGCTCAGCTAGAATAACTTGTGCAAGGCAGAAAATCTTCAGAGTCTTACAGTCAGATTTTGAAGTTCTTCAAGGACAGATTCCACAGCTTTTAAATGCAAGACATGAGATTGTGGAGTCTCCTTCCCTGGAGATCTTCAAAACCTGCTTGGACGCAGCCCTGTGCCACATGCTCTAGGTGACCCTGCGTGTGCAGGGGGATTGGTCTAGATGACCTCTAGAGGTCCCTTCCAACCTTAAGGATTCTGTGATTCTGTGATTTGGAGACAACTTATTCCATGACACTGGAGCCACTAAAAAGTGCCTGGATCTGTCTTCTTTGCATCCCACCAGATAGGATATACACAGATAAGATCCTCTTGACCTTCATCTTCTTCAGGCTTCTCCAGATTGTCAGCTCGGTCAGCCTCTTCCCATAGGGCAAGAACTCCAATCCCCTAGTCATGTTTATGGTCCTCTTTTGACTTCTTCCAGTACTTCCATGGCATTCTTGCATTCAGGAGCCCAGAACTGGGCCCAGAACTCCTCTCCAGATGTGGTCTCACCAGTGTTTAATAGAAGGGAATAGTCAAACTCCTTGATCTCCTGGCAACACTCTTCCTAAGGCAGCTGGGGAGGCTGTTGGCCATCTTGCTACAAGAACATACTGTGCCCTCATGTTCAAATTTTTATCAGCACTTTCGTATGATCTGCAAACTTGCTCGGAGTGCATTCCATTCCATCACCCAGGTGGGTAAAGAGGGTTCTGTCCCAGTATTGATTTGGGGTACTCCACCAGCTGGTGAGTACTGGAATGAACCTCCGGGTAGGCTTGTGCTGCTTGACCTTTAGGTGCCTTGGCAGAAGGGCCAATGGGATCCTGGCTGCATCAGGAGGAGTGTTGCCAGCAGGTCAAGGGAGGGGATCCTGCCCCTTTACTCAGCTTTGGTGAGGCCGCACCTGGAGTATTGGGGGCAGTTCTGGGCCACCCAGTACAAGAGGGATGTGGAGCTTCTAGAGGGGGTCCGGCGTAGAGTGACAAAGATGTTTGTCACTCAACAAATTGTCAAAGATGACTGTCAAAGATGATCTATTGTATGAGGAGGGACTGAGTGAGCTGGGCCTGATTAGCCTAGAGAAGAGAAGATTGAGAGGGGATCTGAACAATATGTACAAATTCCTGAGGGGAGAATGTAGGGAGAAAGAGGCCAAGCTTTTCTCAGTGGTGGCAAGTGACAGGACAAGGGATAAAGAGTACAAGTTGAAACACGGGCAGTTCCATCTCCATGTGAGGAGGAACTTCTTTCCTGTGAGGGTGACAGAGCCCTGGAACAGGCTGCCCAGGGAGGCTGTGGAGTCTATTTCTCTGGAGATCTCCCAAACCCGCCTGGATGCCACCCTGTGCCCCGTGCTCTGGATGTCCCTGCTGGAGCAGGGGTTTGGATTAGATGTCTAAGGGTCCCTTCCAACCTCAACCATTCTGTGATTCTGAGTTCAGTTAGGATCTCCTTGTTAGTCCATGCAGCTTCTGCTGCTCTTCCTCAACTCACTGCATGTTGAGATGACCTTCTTCTTGAGATTGGAGGCAGTGGTGCTTGAAAATTAAATGGCTCTTCTAGTCCCTGTTTCTCCCCAATAATGTATCATGTTGGGGCCTTCCCAAGATGATTCTTGAACAGGTCAAAGTCTCCTCTCCTTAAGTCCAGGGTTGTTACCCTGCTATTTGCCTGAACTCCACTCTCATGGTCACTGTGGCCAAGACTGCCCCAAACCTTCATACCTCTGATCATTTCTTTCCCAAGACTTAAAACTTCTCATACTTTCTTTGTGTCAGGGCAAGCAGAGTATCTCCTTTTTTCAGCTCCTTGATAACCTCTGCCACGAAGGAATCATCAGTGCACTCCAGAAACATCACGTGTTGTTTTGAGAGTGACGAACTTTGGCCTTTAAAGACACTGGGCCACATAGACAAGCTGTAAGATGGAAAACATTATTCCAAATGCCTTCTCAAAGCACCAACTATGACATTAACTTTCTGGAAAGTGAGACCTAAGAAGAATGTAGATTAAACATAGCCAAGCATGTAAGTAATGTAAACAGAATAAATCTGATGGGAGTGGAAAGCACTGTTTTTTTTTTCCCATGAAGGTAAGGAGAAGAAGGATGAAAGAAACTGGATCTTTGGTTGTAGTTCTCACCTTAAGCTCCTCTATGCGCAGCTTTGGTGGAGACGGTCTGTCCATTACTATTTTAATTTAATCCTAATGTTTGCCAGCATATTCTGTTAGTGTGTAGCCAAGTTGTTCTTATTTGTTATGCTGTTTGAGTTAATTGTCTGTGCACTTTTGCTGTAAATGACTCCCAGAAACAGTTGTATGTTGTAGTCATCTATGTCGCAGTCAGGGTCTGTGTTTGCAAGGGTTTCTGCAAGGGCTGATGGAGACCAAAGCTTGGGAAGTTGAGGCAGGGTTGGAGGGTGAACTTTTGGGTTTACTCTTCACCATTGAAAATTTCCGAAGTCCCTGCAAGCGTAGCTCCTAAAAAATGTGTGAGCAACGTCAGGAACTGAGGTTGATGCTGAGGATGAAAGTTTCTGATGTCAAGAAGGGAGCATAACCGAGAGCTATCAAGAAAATCATAAGGTGTATGATATAAAATTGGTAGTCAGTACTTGAACTTTGGTGAATTGCTGTGTGCATATGAATGAATAAAGAACAGAACTTGCCAACCACTGTACCAGAGTTAGGGGTTGGAAGAGCTGATTGCTCCTAAAAGCATTTGTATGTTCCTCTAATTACTGCAATATACTCTAAAAGCAAAAAGAGGCATAGGCTGCAGAACTCTCTCTTTAAGTAATCCCTTTGGTAACATTAAACAAAAAAAGGTAACATTTTTCTGCATAGCTTAATAAATGTCTGTATGACACCTTAGGTAGATTAGCTACCACAGGGAAGTATATTATAGAAAATCCTAAACTGGAACTAATCACGGCCTTGAGGAATTACAAGAGTACAATTATTCCTTGAAGAAGTGGTGCAGAAGATGGTTCATACAGCAAAAAGCTGAAGTATCTTTTGTGAAGAGTGTTAATATAAGGATTTCACAAGTAAAATCTTCTCCACTTTAAAAAATGTTCTGAAAAACATATATTTAGGGTCTTACAAATATTGTTTTAAGATTGACAGACATCTCAAGGATTATTCCTTCTGGCCACAGTGCTAGAGCTATAGCAGGAAGAGTTCATTGTTTCTGATAGCATTTGTGTACTTTACGAGTTAATTTAGCAATTGTCTTTTTCCAACACATTTGTTGCAGGCATTTTTAATGATATAAAACATTCATTTGTCATCCTATTTTTTTTGTAACATCAAACCTTTAAAATAGCTTTGCTCTATTATTTAGTATTATTTATATAGCAATATGAATATGCAGAGTGCTCTCCCGGCATAAGAATAGTAAAATGTGATAATAATTTTTAATTCTACTTCAGAACCTCAGTATAGAAAGTTGTGCACATCAGGTCAGTTATATTTTCCATCTCCTCTGGCTTTTCGTGAAGTAGTATTAGCTGAAGGAGGGGTCATCTGGGTTTAATGCTGAGGGACACTGCAGAGAAAGCAAGGGTCAGTTTTCTTTCAGAGCATGGAATATAATAATTTTTGACAGGTACTGTCAATTTCTGCTTTTTGCAAAAAAAAAAAAAAAAAAAATGGGAAGTGCATGCAGCATTTTACCTCTCCTAAATCGATTACCCAACAGAGACACACACGCACGCACTTGTCAAAGCTAATGACATTATTTCTGCTGGGCCTGACAAATTTCAGTTCTAAATCTAAAGAATAATAAATCTTGGCCAAATGTAACATATCAGCCTCCTCCTGGGACCATCTCTCTAGGGAGCAGTGAAATTTCTCTTCTTTAGTATCATGAGCTGATGCAGTTAGTGCTCTTGGCCCTCCACAGCACATGATCCTCACAGTAGAACACTTGCTTTTAATGGAACATTTTATGTGAACTGCACAAAACTGACAGCATCCCCAAATCAAAAATACTACAGCACTAATTTTGATTAACATTTGTGGGTTTGGCCTCTGT
Organism: Nothoprocta perdicaria; assembly: GCF_003342845.1. Lineage (NCBI taxonomy): Eukaryota > Metazoa > Chordata > Aves > Tinamiformes > Tinamidae > Nothoprocta > Nothoprocta perdicaria. Next base: position 116,105 of record NW_020454594.1, read on the forward strand.
GAGATTTCGCTTTCATAATTTAAAAGTCGAACTGGACACTACTGTGTTTTCCAGTTCAGGTTTTCTGTTTGCAGAGATGCTCTGTACAACAACCTTTACTCTTTACCTAAGAAAACAGTGGTGAAGTCAAACAAATACATTTAAAAAACAATTTGCAATCACAGCATAAAAACACTATATGCAATAATAAGTATAGGCATGCATTTATGTATATTCATCATCATTTGTTGTTCCAAAATATGCAGAGAGGTTTCCAATATATATGCTGTAGAATACATGTAGTTATGTGTCTTACCTGCTTAGCAACACAACCCAGCACGGCGTGTTTGTGATTGCAGGACTAAATGTGCATTGTTTGTGCACAATGTTTGTGACTGGGATAAATATTTTAGCTGATGACAAGGGAAAAAGCTGTTCTGAAATTGAGGCCTGCGGATAGCATTTGCTGACTCCTTGAGTTAATTGCAGTGGGGCTATAGAAAGTCTACTCTGTCCTAGGTGTCTTTCTGAAAACAATCCTTTAATCTGAGCCTTTTCCTAAGGCTTTAGGCTCATGGTTTCCTTGGATTAAGTGAAATTCTTAGTTTTCAAGCGAAAAGTGTTCATGGAGGACTCGGGACCCGAGTTACAATCTCAAAGCTTATTTTGTTTGTCCTTTTTAATACAGTTCCTTTTGTAGGAAGGAGTTGTGTCTCATATGATATTCCCAAAGACTGAATGGGGTTGTTTAATGGGGTTCTGAGTATCCCATGAGCTGATAAATTGAGCTGATCTCTCTCTTTTTTAGTATAGTTTGTGCTGCTGCTGAGTTGAAAATACAGGTTTAGTATAGCATGTTCCTCTCCAGAAATTATCTCTCTATTACTAGAATTTCATGAAGAACAGTGTGAATAAGGGGGTATGGGGATTCTTTCTATTTTAAATATCTACTAAGGATATTTCTCAAAGCAAAAGGAAGATCATTTTCTATTCTAAGGACTTTCCTCCTGCAAAATGCAGAATAAACTGCTGTTAATGCCAGGAGACAATAGAGTTTTATCACAGAATCATAGAACGCTTAAGGTTGGAAGAGGCCTCAGAGGTCATCTAGTCCAACCCCCCTGCTCACGCAGGGTCACCTAGAGCACGTGGCACAGGGCTGCATCCAAGCAGGTTTTAAAGATCTCCAAAGAAGGAGACTCCACAACCTCTCTGGGCAGCCTGTTCCAGGGCTCTGTCACCCTCACTGTCAAAAAGTGTTTTCTCAAGTTCCTGCAGAACTTTTGGTGCCTCAGCTTGTGGCCGTTTCCTCTAGTCCTGTTGCTGGCCACCACTGAAAAGAGGCCGCCCCCTCCTCCTCACTGCCTCCCTTGAGGTATTTATACACACTGATCAGGTCCCCCCTCAGCCTTCTCTTCTCCAGGCTGAACAGGCCCAGCTCCCTCAGCCTAGGGCAGATGTCCCAGGCCCCTGATCATCCTCGTAGCCCAGTGCTGGACTCTCTCCAGCAGCTCCACATCCCTCTTGTACTGGGGAGCCCAGAACTGGACACGGTTCTCCAGATGTGGCCTTACCAGGGCTGTGTATAGGGGAACCATCACCTCTCTCGACCTGCTGGAGACGCTCTTCTTAATGCACCCCAGGATCCCGTTGGCCTTCGTGGCCACCAGGGCACACTGCTGCCTCATGGTCATCTTGTCATCCACCATGATGCTGAGGTCCCTCTCTGCGGGGCTGCTCTCCAGCAGGTCCACCCCTAATCTGTACTGGTATCCGGGGTTATTCCTCCCCAGGTGCAGGACCCTGCACTTGCCCTTGTTGAACCTCGTGAGGTTTCTCGCCGCCCAGTCCTCCAGTCTGTCCAGGTCCCTCTGGATGGCAGTACAGCCCTCAGGGCTATAAGCTACTCCACCCAGTTTGGTATCATCAGCAAACTTGCTGAGGGAGCACTCCAGCCCTTCATCCAGGTCAGTAATGAATAAGTTGAAGAGGACCAGACCGAGGACCGACCCCTGGGGGTCACCACTAAGTACAGGTCTTCAATTGGACTCCGCGCCACTGACTACCACTCTCTGCACCTTGCCCCTGAGCCAATTCCTAATCTACCTCCCTGTCCACTCATCTATCCCACACCTTCGGAGCTTGCCCAGGAGGATGCTGTGAGGGACAGTGTCAAAAGCCTTACTGAAGTCCAGATAGATGACATCCACTGCTCTGCCCTCATCTATCCAGGTAGTCACCCCTTCATAGAAGGCGATCAGGTTTGTCAAGCATGATTTCTCCTTGGTGAATCCATGCTGGCTACTCCTGAGCACCTTCTTCTGCTCCATGTGTCTGGAGAGAGCAGCCAGGATGAGCTGCTCCATTACTTTCCCGGGGATGGAGGTGAGGCTCACCGGCCTGTAGTTACTCGGGTCCTCCTTCTTGCCTTTTTTGAAGACTGGAGTGATGTTGGCTTTCTTCCAGTCCTCCGGCACCTCCCCCGTTCTCCAGGACCTTCCAAAGATGATGGCGAGCGGCTCGGCTAGGACATCTGCCAGTTCCCACAACACTCTGGGGTGCATCCCATCAGGGCCCATGGATTTGTGGGTGTCGAGGCTCCCTAGATGCTCCCTGACCCACTCTTCCTCTACCCAGGGCAAGCCTTCCTCTCTCCAGCTCACTTCTTGTGTCCCTAGGGCCTGGGATTCTAGAGGGCTGCCTCTGACAAACACCGAAGCAAAGGTAGCATTCAGCAGCTCTGCTTTGTCCGTGTTTTTCGTAACCAGGGTACCCACCCCATTCACTAGTGGACCCACATTCTCCCTGACCTTCCTCTTGTTATTAATATATTTGAAAAAGTTTTTCTTGTTGGTTAAGACCAACAAGATCCTTTGCCAGATTTAGTTCCAAGTGTGCCTTGGCTTTCCCTGTAGCATCCCTGCATTCCCTGACAACGCTCCTGTATTTCTCCCAAGGGGCCTGTCCTTTCTTTCACATTCTGTACACTGCTTTCTTCTGTTGCAGTTTTGCCAGGAGCTCCCTGCTCATCCACGCAGGTCTCCTGCCCCTCTGCCTGACTTCTTGCGCACAGGGATGCACTGTTGCTGGGAATGGTGGAAATGCTGCTTGAAAACTAACCAGCTCTCCTGGGCTCCTCTTCCTTCAAGAGCCCTAGCCCATGGGATCTTTCCCAGCAGGTCTCTGAAGAGGCTAAAGTTGGCCCTCCTGAAGTCCAGCGTGGCAAGGCTACTAACTGCCCTGCCTCCTTCTCGTTGGATCCTGAACTCCACCAGCTCGTGATCACTGCAGCCAAGGCTGCCCCCCACCTTCACATCTTTAACCAGGCCCTCTCTGTTTGTCAGGACGAGGTCCAGCAGCCCACCTTTCCTCGTTGGCTCCTCCACAACCTGCGTCAAAAAGTTGTCATCGACGCACTGCAGAAACTTCCAGGACTGTTTGTGCCTTGCTGTGCTTTCTTTCCAGCTGATGTCGGAGTAGTGAGAACCAGGGCCTGTGACTGTGAGGCAACTTCCAGCTGCTTGCAGAAGGCCTCGTCAACCTCCTCCTCCTGGTCAGGTGGCCTGTAGTAGACAGTGTCTCCCACGTTGGCCTGCCCTTTAACCCTTACCCACAAGCTCTCCACCCGCTCATCATCTACTCCCAGGCTGAGCTCCATGCATTCCAGTTGCTCTCTCACATACAGAGCAACTCCACCACCTCACCTTCCCAGCCTGTCCTTCCTAAAGAGCACATAGCCCTCCATGACAGCACTCCAGTCGCTTGAGCTATGCCACCACGTTTCTGTGATTCCTATGAGATCGTGGTGCTGGGACTGCACACAGATCTCCAGCTCGTCTTGCTTATTCCCCATGTTTCGTGCATTGGTGTATAAGCACTTCAGGGAAGTAAGCGAGCCTGAACTTTTCCCAGGAGGCGTGAGAATGGACCCTCTATAATCACATCCTAGCTGTACCTCCCCACCACCATAGGCCTGTTGGACGGCCATTGACTTAGGTTGTATGGGATTGATTGCCCAGTCCATATGACACTCCCCTTCCCCCTTCCTGCTTAGTTTAAAGCTCTCCTAACAAGACTGGCAAGTCTTTTGGCAAACACACGCCTGCCCTTCTTGGTGAGGTGGATCCCGTCACCCTCCCCTAGCTGGTGGTCATCAAACAGAGCCCTGTGATTGTAGAATCCAAAACCTTGCTGCCAACACCAGCGGCACAGCCAGTTGTTGACCTCAAATATGTTTTCTCCTACTTGAATCCATTCCCCTCATTGGGAGGAGGGAGGAGAACACTACCTGGGCTCCCATCTCTTTTACTGCCACACCTAGGGCTCTGTAATCTTTCTTGATTTTGTAGAGTTTCCCCATGGCATCATTAGCACCCACGTGAAATAGCAGCAGGGGATAATAGTCACTGTTTTGGAGCATCCAGGGGAGCCTCTTTGTAACATCCCTTATTCGAGCCCCCGGCAAGCAGCAGACCTCCCTGGATAAGGGGTCGGATCTGCAGATGGGTGCCTCTGTGCCCTGCAGCAGGGAGTCACGCACAACAATCACCCGCCGCTTCTTCCGGGTGCTCCATCTTTCCTTTGGGGGAGCAGCCTCGGGGCATGGAGCTGACGCTCTCTCTGCAGACCGGCCCCTAGATGGGCCTTGGTTGGCATCCTCATCTAACTGCTCCTCAAGCTCCAGGGCCTCATACCTGTTGGATATGGTGACTGGCGGGGGTGAGGTGGGCCGGGGGAGGGTTGTCCTGCCACCCCGAACAGGGACCCTTTTCCATTGTTGTTCGTCCTTGGATACCGTTAATTCTCTTCCCTCCGCCCTGTGGCAAGAGGGTGCTGAATTTCCAGACTGAACTGGGAGGTTCTCTGGGTACCTTTCCTGGGAGGGCTGCAGAACAGGCTCCACCAGTCTATTTCTCTTTCGCATTCCCTGATGGCCCTGAGCCTTTCCACCTCCTCCTTTAGCTCCACCACCTGCTCACACCTAAGGCAGACAGCGTTTTCACCACTCCCTGGGACCAAGGAGAGGCTGAGGCATTCCTCACAGCTAGAGACCTGCACTGCCGCATGCTTCTGTGGCGGGTCAGTCTGCGTCGCCACAGCCTTCCTGGCGCAAGCTCTCTGACCAGTAGAGACCATGGCTTCCCCTGGTCTCCCACTGACGGAAGAGACTGTGGGCACAATTCTTTTGCTCGCCTGGGAGGGGCCTCCCTGCCCGCCCGGCCTGCTCGAACTGCCGCGAAAACTGCCACGCCATGCCCTACTGCGGCGGCGCGCTCCTGGTCGCTCGCGCTCCCTGGGGGCGGCCTTTGAGTTCCCGCCTGTGCTGCCGGCTCTGCTCCCGCTGAGTCGGAGCCTCCTCGGGCACGGGGCTCCGCGCTGCCCGCTCAGGGGTCGGTGCCGGGGCTGCCTCGCGCTGCTCGCTGCCTGCGCTCTCTCGCTCAGCGGCTTTGCTGCCGCAGTGCTTTGCCTCTAGACAAGGAGGTCTGGCACGAGCGTCCGCTCCAGAGCCCTTCCCTTCGATCCCTTCGAGATTTTTATGGAGAAAAAAAGCTGTCACGTTTTTAAATCAAGGTAAGCAATAGGAAGATTCAATAGAGATACACTCTATTCTGCTCCCACCTGTCTGATTCTACATTTTGATTTTTGTTCATGTGAGACAGCTGTCAATCTGACTGACACATTAGCGACTGCATCTAAGACAGGCACATTAAGGACTCAAACCTAAGAGTCAAGTATCTGGGAAGTGTTAATATAGCATGAAGGGAAACCTCACCCATAAATTACCCATATTTATCAGCAGGAAACATCTAAGCAGAGCATTAAGCAGTTCATGTTAAAAAATAAAGAGAAAAAATATTTGTACGTTTTACTCTATTAATTAAACATAGCCAGACCGAATGTGCCTGGCAGTGGTGTAAGCCATGTGCCATCAGGCCTTAGCAGCCAGTGAATGGTTTATTTACAAAAGAAACACAGGTATTTTCTCCATCCAGTATCATGTAGGGCTCTTAAGACATGGCGCTGAATTTCTTATATGTGTTGCAAGAAGACTGGGAAGATTGCTGAGAAGGGTGTTGAGAGGGGCTCTTCCTTCTTGGTCCTGCTTCTCAGGAGCCTGTTCCTTCTTTCAGAGCTGCAATGAGCCTTTCCGATAGGAGCCTGTGCAATGGGAAGAGGAAGCAAAACTAAACCTCCTTCGTATGGGAAGCATAAATGAAAGCAATAATTCAGTTGGCTAGTAGGGAGTTAAGGAAGTAGAGACAAACAAGGTAGCTGTTTTCAGCATCTGTAAGCATCTATAGAGACACCTTGGTATCTACAGACAGATGGACGCTGACTAAACAGAGCAGAAAAGAAGTAAAAGGATGAAGGGAAGGTGAATTTGGGAGCACTATGGAACCAGAACGTTTCTGAAAGGAAGAATCACCAGTGCTGGAAGGTTTCCGTACATGCTTGCAGAAATATCTTGATCCTAGTGGTCTTGAGTCAACTTGTAGATCATAAATCCCATGGTGAGAAGGAGCAAGTTGCTTTGGGAATGGGAAGTGAAAAGCTGAGCATTTAATCTTCAGTGTCCCAAATTTTCTTCTTTTTCTTATTAATTTATTCTTTCTCAGAACATGCTCCTTCGCATGTGCTACCCTGCTTTTTTTTCTCTTCATTGTCCAAACCTAGTTTGTCTGCTGGTTCTTCTACAAGTTCTTCTGTTGTAGTCAGGAAGATTCCACCATCATGAAGAAAGACCCGTGTGGTAGTAAAACATCACGTGATCAGCAGCCTCTTTTTCGAATATGGTCTCTGCATTTTTTATTTTACCCTTTATAGGTCTCACAACTAAGAACTTCATGGGTCTAAGACCCTGCAGAACAGAAAGAGCAAAGGAAGTGTGATGAGCTTAAATAAGTCCAAAATATGATTTTAAAAGTAGCAACCTTGCTGTTGAGAATGACTTTGAAATACCCCTTCTAACTTTGGAATGAGTAAAGAGAGAAGAAATTTCAGGTTTCAAGACAAGGACAAAAGAACTGGCCAGGGTTTGGAAGCCATCAAAAGAAAATTTTGGCACTCGTTCAGACATAGACCTGGGAATCATTGCTTCCCTCCCCATATATGCCGAATGAATTGGCTGATTTTGTTAATGCCTGTCCATTGTGCTACTGTGAGGAGAGGATCAAAATATCCTGTTTCTTTGGACTCCAGAAAGTTCAGAAAGTGGTGCCTGGGTGTTTATCTATAACTGCCTGTGTGGCCAGCAGACTTCTGTTAGGCAGACCTGTTTGGTCTTCACGTATCTCTGTCAGACAGGATGAGAGTCAGAAGGACCCAGGAAGCAGAAGAAACAGGACAGCAAAAGGAAGCTAATCAAACAAGCCTAGTAGTCAGATTCTTTGCCAAAACAAAGGCAAGGAAACTTCCTAGAGAATGTGACCCAGTTCAGGATGTAAGACAGCTATACACATAAGCAATAGAGTAGAATATGCATCCAATGTTTGTTGTGTCTATAAAAATACAATTTTGGAGGTAAAGTTATGGTGCCATTGTGAACCTAGATAGTTTTTACTATTTTGGGCCATCTTTCAGTTCACTGTGTCTGAAATAACAGGACGTACGTGCCCATCACAAGTTGTGTTTCAGTGACATAAAACTGAGGGGACGTGGGGCATGCTGGAGAGTCTGACACCAAGGTAGGTTGGATGTATGCGAGATGCAAAGACAGCTGACAGTGTTGGACAGCTGATTAGGGTAGAAGAAAGTAGAGTTATCTTTTGGGAGTCATGCCTGACATGACAGGCTTGGGTTTTGTCCTGGATGACTTAAAGTCATGCAAAAAAAGAGCTAGGAAATGAACTACCAGAGAAGCAATGTAAGCAATCCACTGTCTTGTGCTCGAGTTCATTTTATGTCTCTCTTTTTTTTAACAATACTTTTTTTAAGCTGTTTAGATTATGCAGTTACTGTTTGCCACCAAAACAAAGTTCAACAGGAAATTGATACTAAATCAGCTTTTACATAATAATGTGGGTTTGAAGATACAGCAGCCATGGGCACATCAATTACAATCAGTTTTAGTAATTAAATTTGTGTCGTTAAGACATAAATCTGTATGGTTTAAGAGGAATCCAGATGTCGAAATTGGATTTTTACCAAATAGGGTGCCTGTAGGCACAGCTGTTACCTCACAAATCTTTGCAGTCTTCAGACATGACTTTCTGATCATTTCCTAGCATTTGCCTCGTCTCTTTGCTCTTGTTCTGGCAACTCATGTGTTCACTCCACAGTCCTGCAGAAAGGATTAAACTTGTTGGTTGCTTTCATTTGCCTGTGGCTTGTCTGAAAAAAAAAAATCTATGTGAAGATGAGAGGAAATCTGAGTTAAGGTATCTACCCAAGGGCCTGCTTTCTACAGCTATACTTGGCAGCACACATGAAGCAGGTTGGCAGGCCTCATGGCCTACCTAAACCCCTGCATGGGCAGCTTAGGGGATGATTCATATTGCCCTGTGACATATATGTGATTTCTGATATAAGCCTAATCTAGGGTAAAACACCTGTGAGAGACAGAGACTGTACCTTCAAATGAGAAAACTGGCAGTGTTGGTACAGATTAGAAGCATTTCTCTGCTCACAGCACATGGCTATAAATGGCACAGGGCAAGGAGGACCCTGCCCTGCACCGGGGCAGGTCTCAAACTCACATTGACCCAGACAGCTAAAAGGCAGCAGGATCCCTCCCTCAGCTCATCCAGCCCCCTGGAAGATGTTCCAGAAGCCAAATCTTCCCCTAAGAAATAAAACAAGGAGATGCTTTATTCCCCATCAGGGCTGATGTTTGCATATGGCTCAACATCTCCTTGTTTCTTGAAGGATGGGATTGGCCTGTGGTGGAGATCAGAGAGCAGAAAAGTCAGAGCTTGGCTGAAGGTTGAGAGAGTCTCTATGGTGTCTTCTGCTGTTGTCTCTAAGAGGTGGGATTCTGGTGGCAGGGTCCTGTGGAGCACCACGAGCACCAGGTAGTCTCAGGCTCTCCATGTGGCATTTTATCTTGCTATTTTCCCAGAGGATGTTGCATGTGCTGTAAGACCTAGACAGCCTGGCTAGCCGAAAATCTGTCGACAAGTCATTCCTTAAAAAAGATGGTTTAAGTGTGACTTTAGCAGCTGAGGTCAGAAAGTGACAAGATTTGCCTCTGTGGAGCTAGATTTCCCCAGCTCTTCTGTGTAATGCTGAGTTGTATTATTAGTATTTTTTTGTCACATTAAGATCTACCAAGTATCTTTATTTAGTTAGTGATATTAAGAAAGTTCCAGCTTTTCCCTAGCCCTGCAGGTCCCACAGTATCTGATCAGCCAGGTACAGCACCACCACACAGCTGTGCTCAGTGAAACAGGTGGGGTTTATTTCAAAGGATCATGCATTTGTTCACTATTTATAGCACAGAAGTAGGAAATAAAGAGAAATCTTGACCAGAGTAGAATTCAGATGAGTTTTACAGGAACATTGCATCACAGGGTTATTTGTCAGAGGGTTATTTTCTGACTTGACTTCCTTCTGTCTGCATGCACACCATTCAGACATAACATGCACGTCAAGAGTCCGGGACTTTCTGACCAGCTTCCTTTAAATATTCCACGCACAGAAAGTGCAATGTTTAAAGTAAAAGTGTACTTTGCAGTACTTAGTAGTACACAGGATTTTTGATTTAGCAGAGTGATACAGCAATTAACTGACATCACAGTTCAGGTGGAAACACTTAGCAAACTGCAGGCCTCAATCACAGTATCAATGTGATTGCACTTACTTGTCTCTGTAACATGTTCACCATCCAGACACTGGGCATACACAGGTGCTGGGAAGGAATATGTGGACTGAAGCCAGCTTAAGCCCATTGCTGTCTTTGAAATTGTTTTGTTAGTTGTTTGGGTTTTATGCTCTATGGTGGGTTGAGTCACATATGTGTGTGTGTATATATATACATGTATATGTATATACACACACACACATACATATACATACTCCCTCCATGCCGGTCTGATAAACTCAGGGAGACTCCTGATAAACTCAGGAAGAACCATTTGCACAGGGAGGAATCCACTCAGATGGGATGTGGTCTGAGACATATTTACCCAACAGACATGTTTATTTAAAACAAGGACCACGCTGTAGTCGCCTGTGTGCTGAGGTAAAATCACTCTGTGTGCTGCAGCTGTGGTTAATGACTTACACACTACACGATTCCTGAGCTTCATGGGCACCTTACCCTTCTCCTCTGAACTATTCTTCCACTGCCAGGGTTTATTGATTGGTTATAGTCCAACAGATAAGCAACTAACAAAAAACCTTGACTTTTTCTACTTTTTTTTTTCTTTTTTTTTTTTTTTTTTTTTTTTTCAGTGCTGTAGTCATGTTATCAGAGATTTAGCATTTCTCCAGACCTCACTTTGCTTGGACCTCACTTCACTTGTTCCAGGGCAGGGTATTGCAAGATTGCACAAACTATTACTTGTCTGTTTTATTCATAAGAGCAACAAATGAGTTTTACTATGGGCCCATGGTGGTAATCTTACTGGGTGCTCTGATTCAGGTGATCAGCCTGAGCTGCAGCTGGAGGATGACCCAGAAACCAATAAGTGGATTTACAGTTTTACAGCTGGGAGAATCTCCTTAGGGGCGTGACTAACAAGGAATTGAAACTAGCTTGCTCAAACTGAAGTTGGAGTTTTTTCTTTGCCTTAGCTGCAGCACTACTTTTTTTGGCTCTCCTGTAGCCATGTATAGGGCAGGAGGAAGCACACAAACAAGCAGGAATAGGATGGCTGCTGCCTCCAGTACTCCCTTTTCCTCTCAGGGTCACCCTGGGGAAACCTGGAAAAAAACAGAAGGGGCTCAAGCAACGCAGAGGCTGGTGATGCCCGAAGTGGAGCGAGGAGGCCAAGCAGGAGCCCACCATCACCAACAGCAAGAGCAGCAGTGAGTAGCAAGGAGCCTGGCCAAATTAGTGGTGATGCTTGTATTAAGTGTCTGTTCTTGACCTAACGTGATGTTATTTCTGCAGGTGGGAATACTTTTATAGCCAGTCTGTGAATGGGACAGGACCTAAAAGCAGCATGTCCTTCTTTTTTTATTTTTCCCTGGCGATTTTGTGATACGGTGACTTACAGGTGGGGCTGCTCTGATGTGCTGTATGTGTATGCAGACAGTATCAGTGCTATGTGCAATCACAGCAGCAGGTTCTGTTCATTTGATTTTTCTCTACATGGTGCCAGTTTCCTGGAATTCCTTTCTAACTGGAGTTTCAAATACAATTCTACCTCTCTGCTTTTCTGCCCTTTTTTTTTTTTTTTGTCTCCTCACCTAATAATTCATTCTGAGTCTAAAAATACTTTTTCTGGCTTAAGAAATGGATATAGGCTCCATTCCAAATGTGATCTGAATGCAATCCAGGATACAGCAGCACCTCAAATGACTTGATACTAGCAGAACTAAAGTCAAATACACCCTACATTTCATTTTAAGCTTTATACTTAAATCTACGCTCTGCCCCTTTCTCTTTCTAAATGCCTATTTTTAGATCATATAAGCTCTAACATGCAGATGCAATACAACGTAGAAGCTCACAGTGTGTTTTTGCATGGGCTTAATGTATACACATTTAGCTGATGCAGGCTCATAATTTTTTCTTCTAAATACACTTTCCATGAAGTGTCGGTAGTAGCAGTGCATGTAATACTAGTAATATGTGCTGAGTTTGCTTAGTTCCGCTTTCTAAGAGCCGTTTCAGTTTCCTTTCCATGTTTCTGGAAGAAGGTGGAGCCACGTGTTAGGAAAGCTGTGGCAGGCCGCTGGTCATAAACCTCAGCCAGAAGCTTTGCCTTAACCCTTAAAAGGCATGAGGTCAACATTATTACCATGAGGTAATAATTTTACATGGATTATTTAGAGATGAGTAGCCTGCAAATCAGTGAGCTCTTCAGTGAGGCACTTTTAGGAGAGCAAAGAGCCATTCCTGACTTACAGTTTGTATTAGTTACAGAATCTCTAGTAAAGCTTATGTAAATACTTGATTAGTTAGTTGGCCTGAATTTCCCAATTAAGGTTTAATTGAGATTGAAAAGTTCTTCACAGATTCTCATCAGGCAATAGAAATCCCTGTAAAACTAGATATGCTTTGGGGCAAGAACAACTTAAAACCTTGTTTCCACATTTCATCTTGATTTGATGCTTGAAGTGAACAAAATTGCTATGAATCTAGTACAAGGAGTGTACACTTAAATTTTCCCTATGCAAAACAAAGGATCTAACCTGTGGGTGTGGAGAAAATTGTGACAATCCATTCTTAAACCAGCAGTGTTACAAGTTACGGCAGTACGTGGTTGACAGAGGTTCTCATCTCTATGTTATTGCAAGTTGTCTTTCAAGTAGGGCCACAAATTAAAATACCCTTTTGGTAATGACAAATCCTAGTCTTTCAGCACTGAGTGCCTTTTGAGATGATCATTAAATCCAGTATAGTAGGACAGTCTCAGAATAGCCCGTTTTTTCAGGCTGTGGGGGTATCCAACTCTTGTATGTGACAGTTTGAGAGCTAATGTCACTGAGTGTCAGTAGGAGAAAAATTCTTCAGACTAGCATTGACTAAAAAAAACTTTGCAAAATGAGCAGCAGAGGAGAGCACTGCTGCAGTATGAGGGCCTCATGTAGGCTGCCATAAAATGGCTCTGTTCCAATTTCTACACTGTTCCGACTTTCTAGAAACAGGATATGCTTTTGCTGTCACCCAAGGAGTCACTCTCAATTTAAGCCTACATGTGAATGACTTGTGTGTGCATGTGCACATGTACAGATATGTGCACAAGTTTTTTTGCCATGCGTGCTGGGTCTCAGGCTGAGTCTTCAGAGCACCAGAAAGGGGGAAATCCCTGGCCTTCGCCACATCTTATCATGGGATCAAGTGTCCTTTCATGTCGAGGGATTTGTCACTTTGTAAGTTAGAGAGGATTTGTTATATAAGAAGAACTTTTTGATAGTGAAGGTGACAGAGCCCTGGAGCAGGCTACCCAGGGAGGTTGTGGAGTCTCCTTCTCTGGAGATCTCCCAAACCCGCCTGGATGCCGCCCCGTGCGCTGGGTGTCCCTGCTAGAGATGATCTCTAGAGGTCCCTTCCAACCTCAACCAGTCTGTGATTCTGTGATACCAGATATTTGTGGGACCAGGAACATTCTGGCCTTATTCAAACATGACTCTTTTCAAGTACGGCATGGGCAACTTAAAATCTTGCTAACGTTAGCAATGTGAATGAAAAAATGCATGGGTTGTGGTGCTCAATCATGTTGACCCATTTTTAGGTCCTCACTTAAATGAGATAAATTGAGGAAGCTGTTTCTGGCCTAGATGTTCCTGTTGGGCTCTTTGTGCTTCTGGAGAGTATAGTCCAAGCTAGAAGATTTTTTACTAGGTAATAATTCTTGGAGAAGATTTTTTTATGTTGAGGCAGAAAAGAGATATTAAAACTGGTTTTATTAAGTCAGAAAAACACTTGTTCAAATCGAAAACTGACATAAAAGTTTACACATGGCAGCCCTAGTTCTATTTTGGATGCTGTTTCAGGCCATGGAGAGAAAATCACTAGGGTGACAAGTGCTTGAGACTATTTATTATGAGTGTGTGTTTAAGTTACTTCTCATCAAGTCTGTTAAGTGCCATGAAATTAACTTGTAGAAAGGAAATTCCCAAATTGCACCTCTTCATAACTGTGTAGAAACAAGAGTCTCTGCAGAAGAAAGGTGGTGTGAAGTGGGAAAATGAAAGGTGGAGTAACAGGCCTCGGGGGAAAAAGAAGGTGATGAACTACAAGCCTCAAAAAGGTTGTGATAGTCCCTACCCCCATTAAACAGCCTGGCATTGGCATTTCTGAGCCTGGTGGAAAGTAATACCATTTCTGGTAAAATGAAAGGATGTTTTGGCGAGGGGGGGGGGCTGTTTTTTTAAACGGAAGAAAGAGTGTCCTACAACTGGTAACAGTCTCTCATAGTGTGAAACGAGACTGAGGTTGTTTGAACGTTTGACTTCAGAAATCGTATCCTTTATCTGCAAGAGGCAAATATATTCTATCTTCTTCCCTTCCTTTTCCAGTCGTCATCCTGAATTAAAACTATAGTAGTGTTTCCCCTCTCTGTCTTGTGCTGATATAGAGGTGAATGTTTGTTTGTTGTTATACACCAAATCAGGCTATTAAAGTGGAGGAGCATGTTAGTAAAAATGAACAGTTTTTGACTACTGCTCTGTGACTGATAGGAGCTGCAGAAGTGCAATTTGGATTATGGACAGTTTGGTTAGAGTTGAAATCTGTGCTTGCTACACAGGAAACCTCCCATCTCTATCCCTTTGAGGAGGATGTGCTAACCTTTACAGCCCAGGGAGGCAATTCAAAGATGTCCAGGTCCTGTGTGATCAGCAGGCACCCTTATCTCTAGCCAGGTGTTCAGTGGCTGCATCAATGTAAGAAGATAACTACGCAGTTTATACAGTTATATATGTCTTATACAGTAAGATTTCCATTAGTTTGAGTTATGGGGGTCCTGTGTTCCCCATAATTTAAGAACTTCTTTAGTTTAGTTTAAGAACTTCTTCCCTGTGAGGGTGCCAGAGCCCTGGAACAGGCTGCCCAGGAAGGCTGTGGAGTCTCCTTCTCTGGAGATCTCCCAAACCCACCTGGATGCCGCCCCGTGCTCTGGGTGTCCCTGCTGGAGCAGGGGATTGGACTAGGGAATCTCTAGAGGTCTCTTCCAACCTCAACCATTCTGTGATAATGTTGCGTAGGAGGGGAAAGAAAGTGCTTCTAATTCCTATATTAGAAGATTTTCTCAGAAGAACTTGGGTTACACGAGAGATGTTCCCTCTGCTCCTGCTTTGATGAGGAGCTGTGGCCATAAAATCAAAAAGTCACATATGGGAGGGTACTGTGCTTGGGCAGGAACAATAAAAGGACAGTGAATAGCTGAAGGGGAGGAGAAGATAGGTTGTAGGGAAATTGAGGGAGGCACAGATGAACCTACGACCAGTTTAAATCTTAATTTTTGTGTAGTTTGGCTTGGCTAATTTTCCAGGAATAGTGACAAATGTGATTTGTAGTGTGTGGATGGTAGGCAAGAGACAGCCTGGCTTGGCGCATGTTTTGCCAAGCCTGTTATTCTGCTCTGTTGCCACATGCTGAGCTGAAGCAAATTGATATCCTTTTTCCTCTTGGAAATTCACTTCTTAATTTCAGTTTTATTCCTTACATCTTATTGTAAGTTCAGGAGATTCTCTGTAAGCTTGGGGGTGTGAGAGCTTTGAGATGTGGGTGCCAGTAGCAGAACAACAGGTTTCCTTCTGCCTCCTGTCCTTTTCTTGGGCCTTTCTCTGTTGCTGCTGCCTTTTTCCAGAAAACCTTCCTTCCATGTTCAAGTTCACTTTGGGATTTAACTCTCTGTTTTGCCTTCAGGCTGCATGCTGGCAAAAATGCTGGTCACTTAAATAGACGTTTCCACCCAAAAGAGAGCCCAGATATACAAGTGAGTTACCCTGGCTTAATAAGCTTCCAGATATCACTTGAGCTGCAGTCATTAAGTACACGCTTAGCCTGTGGCAAACACAGGACAAAATCCATAAGGGAAGGATTTCAGAGATAGGCATTTTCAGCTGGCACAGTTTATTTTCTGCCTCTCATATTAAGAGCACAAACGCAGCTAGGATGGCTCAGGCAGTGTGTAATGTTAAGCCCCTGTAATTTACTTTTGTGTCTGAGCTGTAAAGCAGTAAGATGCTGCTGCTGACAGAGATGGAAAGTGAGAGCCCCAACCTGTATATGGTATTTTTCTCATCCTCCCAGAGCTCTGTTTATGGCACTGCCCGGGCATGGATCATGTTGCAAGACCAAGCTCTGGAGCTGTGGCTGTCAGTTATCGTTAGCATCTGGCTGTAGCACACTGAGATATAGATACCTACAGAACAGTTCCTTTCTGCTGTCTGGGATTTGGCATGTTGTAGGTCTCTGATCTGGCAGCTTCCATGGTGCTGTTAAGCACCATGCTGTTAAGCATGCAGCTGCTCCATCAGGCCTAAGAGCCTTGGTGAAAACAAGAGCTTGTGGTGAGATGGACTTGATTGGCCTCCAATAGTTCTGATAATTGGATGCAAAGTTCAGCTTGAGGTATCTTTGAAGGTGATACTGCAAATGTCCTTGACAATTTCTTCTTCTTTTTCTTTTTTTTTTTTTTTTGAAGTTTATCAGTCTTAACATATCACTTAAATAATATGTTAAGATGTGTATTAATACAGCATTTCACCAAAGTGTTCCCCCTTGAAAGTTAAGGCCATATATCAAGTGTATATATATATTTATACATATATATAAAGCAAAAGGAAATAATACATATACACACACACACACATACCCACGGGTACAAAAAAATAAATAGGCTTGCAAATACTCAGGCATGTGCATGTGCTTTTTTCCCTGAGCCTTTTTCTTCATTGATTTCTGAATAGCAATGAACCACTTCTTTTCTTATAGAAAGAAATGGTACACATACAGATAGGTAGTCTGTCTCCCCTGAGTCCTGTCTGGATTCAACTGGACCTGCCCAGGTCTCTTTCCAAAGCTGCTTTAATTTGTGTTACCCTGCACTGAGCTCTCCTCAATTTCTGTTTCTGACTGAGCACAGAAATTCCATTGCCCTAGAGAGCAAACTATTTAACTTTCTGCTTTATGTGGTATTCCTGTGCTGATGGGAGAGGGGGAGGGAAAGGCAGCATAAAGCACAGTGGAACTGGAAATAGTTTATAACCACTATTACTTTTGTAACTCTTTAAACTATTTCACACTTCATTTGGAAGGCCTCCCAGTGGTAACTGGCTGGAGTGGGCTTGAGGAAAAACTGAAGGGCACAACTCTGCAAAAAGCATTAGTTGTGAAGTGTAGTTCTGGTGTTTTACAGATCATCTATTTTATACATAGCTATAAGAGAAGAGAACAAGGGTTTCTGTGGTTTCTACCTTGAAAGCTTTGAAAACTAGTAGCGCTGGGTAAAAGAGTAGAGCTGCACAAAGGCAGAGATGGAAAGGCACAGAGTTGGAAAATGCAGCCATGACCTTCTTTGTGTAACTGATAATTCAAATGATAAACTATCCTTGCATATATTTTGAGGGCATAATATTTTTGGGGGGGATTGAAATATTTATGTGTGTATGCATGTAACTACATAGTTATTTGTCGTCTCACTATACTTCTGTAATGTTTGATGTCTGTCTGCTTGAAAACTCAGATGAGCTTTTTGGTACACTTTTGTTTTTGCTCTTCTTTTCCCTGATTTCAGTATCCAAAGTTGTGTTCTCATATTTCATTATTTCAGGGAAACCAAGGCTAACGGTGTCAAGTCTGCATGACTCCTTTTCTGGGATAAGTAGAGTATTCCTCAGTTTTACATGCGTATGCTATGAATGCGCTTGCGAAACCAGATGATGATGCTCTTTTCTCTTTGTGAACTTGGACTAAAAAAACTCTTGTAGCATAAGCACCAAGTAGAAGAGAATCCAAAGTTGCAGTCCTGTTTTCTCTTTCCTTAAATAAGGATTTCAAATCCCCTCTTCCCCCTTACTTCGGTAACATGGAAGCCAAACTGGCTTGTCAACAGCACTTTTTTTAACCCTGGTGGCTCCAAAGCCGCTGATTAGACAAGAGGGCTGAGCTCTCCCGAGAACTGAGAACAATTCCCTGTCGCTGCTGGTCACACTTCCATCCCTTTCACAAACTGATTGATCTTTGCTGTATTTCATGTGCTGCCTTTCTAAGCTACTGGGTAATGGCCGTGGTCAGATGTCAGAAGAGTGGCCCATCTGTCCTCGTAGGCTCAGAGCCTTCCAGCCAAAAAGGAAAAGCGGGTGAAGAAAATGATTTGTGGCATAAGGACTAGGTTTGATGTGATGCCTCATACATATACACACACACACGCAGGGGTCCTTGCTTCCTCTTTAATTGGAATCCTGATCAAAAAGCTTGAATATTTGATGTTAACTAGTTAAGTACACGGAGGATAGCAGAAGTCTCCTGTTCTCTTATGCTATGAATCGGTAGGGTCTTGAAGATGCACTCATGTTTGTTATAGTAAAAATACATAGTTATGCAACTTAAAATCAAAGATTCTCTCCTTTTAATACACCGAAAAAGGAGTAGATACGAAGTAACAATTTGTGTATATGAACTTGAGAGAAAATAAGCACTAGTATCTGAAGTGGCTGACAAAACCAAAACGTCCTAACACTGACTAAACAATATAACTCTAGAGCAGCTCAGTCAAGGGCAGTCTTGGGTACATTTTAAATGATACTACTCAATCAAATGAAGGAAAATCTGGAAGGTGATGAAGAAGCTTATACCATAAAAGTAACATAAATTGTCAAACCCGCGTCTTGTTGTGTGGCAAATGCCAGAGGAGCGTTGCCTCGTCTTGCTGGTGGGAAGGGAAAGGGTTGTATTAATTGGCACCATTAAAGCTAGCAGCTCTGTCTTTCCTAACTTAATCTTATAAATTAATCCACATCCTCCTAGAGTGAGTCTTCAAAGAGAAGGAGGTAATTGGATATAAATACTTTCTTTTCCAACTTGTGAATTAGAGCGATACAGCAGCAGGCAGCTTTGTGCACTTTGATCTGTGAGCATGGCTTTCTCTCTCCTTTTTTAGCCACAGTCTCAGCCCTCGTTCCCTCATTACTTTTCCACCGCCAACTGTGTTTTTTTTCTGCTTGCTGGCTTGTCCTCTAGCCACCTCCTGTGGCCCTTTCTTCCTCTAAAAGGCTTGGTCTTCATCCCTCATTATTCCTTGTTTTCTGTTCTGCTCCTTCAGCCTCCCTCCTGAGGAAGAGGGATAAAATATCTGTTCTCATATGTGCGGGTAAAGCCGTGCTGAATACTGCAGAGATGAGGGTTTACTCTGATGCTCGGAGCCAACCACTAAGTGCCTTTCTAGTAATCCTGCATCCCTGTGGCTTAGCTTCCACAGCTGTGGAGCAGGCAGTGTAAGCTCATACCCGCACAATATACTGGCTAGATAAAAACCTTTGTTTTCTCCAAGTGGAACTGATGCGTTTTCATCACTCTTTTGATCACCCCAAGTCTCTAAAACACTCTGAACTCTGTCCTGTTTCTTTGCTGGCGCATTAGATTGATAGCTCTTTGAGCCAGCAACTGTGTTTTGAATTAAGCCTAGCAAAACAGGGGCCGCTGCCCTGATTTAGTGCCTTGCACTGTAGGCATGACAGCAAAATAAATATGCCCAATGCATTGCAAGTGCCTGGCAAACACGAGGCTAACAAGGAAACTGAGGCTTAAGCTGAGAGCAGGTCACATGAATCCAAGATAGAGAGTATGATTTTTGTGTAGTCCTTTGACAACTCTTGGACAGGCTGCTTAAATCTTCTGAGGTGCCCCTGAAGCCTGGGGTGGGATTGGCAGCACTGATGCTCTTCCAAAAAGACTGTTCTTCCTCTGTGCTTGAGCAAGCTGAACTATAAATCACCTCCAGCCAGTTTGTGGGAATAGTTGTCTGCTACATGGAGTTCTCGAGAAGGTATTGGATTTGAAACTGCTGAATTTGAGGTTGGCAGTCAAAAGTGAGACTTAAATAAGAAAAGTAAAGACAGTGCTAAGTGTAATTTTTTCAGAAACTCTTAATATTAACATCTTAATTCTAAGAGTTCTTTCAAAAATATTTACTGAAAAATCTAAACAATTGATTCAAAATAAAGGTAGTTTTGTTTTCTGTTTTTTTTCTTGGCTGCAACAGGAGAAAATTGGCGTTTATGTCAAAGGAAATCCCTTCCAGTTCCATTTTCCAATAGACAGGACAAAATAACAGTCTTGTCTTTCATTTCAGTGTCAGCCCATATGTCTTGATAACTCCAAATGCGACAAGAAGAAAACGGTTGCAGCAAAGTAAGTTGTTATCTAGTACTATAATATATTATTTCAATTAAAGAAAAAAATTTTTGTATGCTTTATCACCCTTGGAGTTGTTGTTCTTATTTTTACAATGCATTTATGTGCGCAGCTTTCACAGTAAAATTATTCCATTATCCATTCCTTGCTCCTACAGCTCATGGTTTTCATGCCTTGAGTTTAGATTGGAGGATTCAACTTTGAGCATATTTTAGGTGGAGGGGGAGGAAGGAAGAAGAGAATATCAGTAAGAAATGTTTTGACAGTCCTTTCTTGTGGAAACCAGAATAACTAGAACCACACTGTATATTTATTCCTGAATATCCATTTAAAGAATGTAGATGGATCTTCTAATGAAACAGAGAAAGACCAATCTAGATAGTGTAGTCTTGCTGGTAGAGGTAGCTAAGCAGAAAACACCCTGAACCTGTACCAGAGAGATTAGATGTGTTTAAAAAGCTTTCTTTGGCAAAACTTATGACAAAAGATCCTGTCATGACAGAAATCTTGTATGTGTGAGTGACCGAGTGCTGCAGTGCTGCACTTCTCATTCTTTGTTTGCACAGAATCATAATGAGCCAGTGAGCCCTCACGCTTAGAGCCCCCTGAGAAATTGGGCAGTTAAAATGTTTATTCTCAAACATCATGAGCTTATGTTGAAGTTTTAGAAATAAAATGGGCTTCCTCTGAACCAAACCTTAATCATTTGGAAGGAAGAAAAGCAGATGAGCTGAGAGTAGACTCTGACCTTAATGCAGATGCTGTTGCCACCAGCATATAAGGTATCAAGCAAGCAAAGTACTTTTGCCTTGGGTGCTGGCAGAAGCACAGCCTAACACATTGAATCTGGATTCTGTCTAAACCTTTGTTGTTCTAAAGGTGAAATCACAAGTGACTCTTCAGCCTCTCTGGGGACCTGTCCAGAGAGTGGCTTTTTCTTATTAAAGGAGAATTGGTATGAGCATCTCTTAGCTATAACCTGCCATTAGAAACTGTGGTTTCTGTTGTTTTTACTGGTATTTGTAAGAGTGAATTGAGCTCTTGAAGCCACTTAGGTACTACCCCGAGACACAACTTTTCTTTCCATGCTCTTTGTGGGCCATCTTATTGAAGGACACTGTCTTATTCCTGTCACTTGATCCTGGAGAGCGATACAATCAACCAGGTCATCCTAGAGCCTGTAGCTTGGCTTTATAGGACTCCCAGTGCCACTGACTGTAGTGCCTAGATCGCCACTGACTACAGTGTGAGCTTGGCACCCAGCTCACGTACGGACACCCGTTGAAAGGTCTTGATTTGAAGCTGAATTGTGTATAACTCCAGCTTTTATTAGGGGAACATGTCTTTGAGAGGGAAGGTTGCTTATTATTCACTCTTCTGCTGGGGAGTGCATAAGTACATACTGCCAAAGCAGGGTACATGAACACTGCATTAGCCTGCAAAACTCCTGAATTAACCACGAAGAGTGTAGTGTTTATCTACTGATTTCCAGGAGTTCAAAAGCAACCTGCCATCATTTTTATTTATTTATTTTAGTTTTCCTCTTGGGGTTGGTGCTAGACCCTGGAAAGTCCTTGGGTTTACTCACTCATACAGTCTTGGATGAGATGGTGTTTGCCCCACATGCTGATGGCTCCACCGGAACAGTCAGTGTCTTAGGGGGGATCTCTGCATCCATGAAAAACAAGAATCTACCTGTTCTTGGGTGGGTCTTCAGTGTTGCATGCAATTAATGATACTGCCTGCTGCTTAGTGCTACCTCTCACCACTGCATATCTGCTTATTTCTGCATCTCCTCAGTTGCTAAGAAAGAGCTAGATGACCTGAAGAGGTGGAAGGAAGACCACAGGCCAGGGCCAATTAAGTTCACTCCACAGAGACTGGGTAAGAAACGTAAGAGTTGTTACAAATTGCAAAATACATGTAAATATATTGACCCCTCGCTACATGAGTGTTTTCACTCCTTTTTATAAGCTTGTTATTTATAAGCTTGTTATTTACTGTCAGTTGTGCTAACAGGAGTTTGCTTTAAATGCTTTGTGGATTTTGATGGTCCTGACAATGAAGATTATTCTTGAAACAGTGGCATAGATTATCATTCAAGCAATCTGTCAAGATCAGTGTAGAAAATCTGTATTAACAGGAGCGAGAGGTTGACAAGCCCACCTGCTGAGAGCGCTGTCTATAGTTAATGTCTCTGAATAAACGTGCACCTGGCATTAGTGTGCGGATGAACAGCCTGTGTCAGATCCTTATCACTTACTTATGAGTAAATTCCTCCAGGTTAGGGGCCACTGTTATACTATTGTATAGGGAGCCTGACTGCTGGCTTTTGAAGAGGTAAAGCTGATCCCTTCAGCCTCAGGCTAATGTGCATGAGGTTCTGTATAACCAATCTTAACAAAAACAACTCTGGAGATGAGTGGAAAAAAACAAAACAGGATAAAAAGCAACACAGATACAAGTCACACTGGGTTGAACTGTGTGTTTGGTAAGTGATTGATAGCTTTATCTTTTATAGACAAAAGAGAGGAAACATAGTATATCTCTTCAGATGGAACACATAAGGCAATTAATGTGGCGCTACTTGAAATTTAGCTTTAAGGAAGGGTGACAGAAAGAACTGCAAGGAAAATGGGACAGCAGATTGTGCTGCAAAGAAGTATGAAACAAGAGGGAGGTTATTAGAAGTGTTTTCAACTATTAGCCTTCAAACTTATCTTGTTTTAATATCTTTCACTAATGTCTTTGGCACAAAAAGTAGGAGTGGGCTGATGAAACTTGCTGGCAAGACAAAACTTGAAGGCATCATCTGTACAGAATATGATGAGGCTATTGCATGGAAAGAATGGGATGACCTTGAGGGACTGCATTAATAGAAATGGAACAAAACTCATTATGATGAAGTGAAGGATTATAATAGTACCTTTATTGGTTTGTAAATCTATAACTTCTCTTCCTTCTTTTTGCTGTCATGGGATAATTTGGGGTGTGCTATGCAGATTATTGTCTATCTTGACCTCTTGAAATTCTTTACCGTGCTACCCAAGTTTATTGGGGCAGTAGCATGTGTTTAAAAATTGTCTTCATGTGGGAGATGGCAAGAGGATCAGAATTCTTCCTAATGTGAAGCATTTTGACCTGACTCCAAGCCAGATTTGTTTATTGGGTCAAGGTGGTACTGATCCCACATGCAGTTTTGCCCTTCTGCCTGAGTCCCAGGTGCTTGAAGTGGTGAATCTCCTTCTGCAATTGAGTGCACTACCCTTTCCATTGCAGGTATGGGGATAGGCATGTTCTTCATCTGTTTTACATACCAGCTGCTTCCTCCCTGTGAGCAATTCCTAGAAAATATGCTTCTATCCCAATAGAACTAAAACACCTATTGCTGAAGAAAGTGAAATAAGAAAAAGTTGGTCTGTGGTGCCTATTAAGCATGCCAGCAAGCTGACTGCATAACTGGAAATATAGGGAGAAACCTATAGTAAGTAAGAATGTGGGAAGTCTGTCGTCTCTGATTCCACTGCGCTTAAAAACTTTCTTGAGAAAGAAGCATTTAAAAAATCAAAAAGCTTCTGAAAGAGTGGGAGTTATATGAGCTCTTCCGTCACTGCCTAGCTACTACTTAGACTCCTGGAGACTGAGGCACATGAACTATCTTAAGTGCCTCTGAGAAGTGGTAAAGTGCAAGGATTATTAGATCTTACCATTTCCACAGGAGTAAATTCAGAACAGAAGAGAGTTCAAGAGGGAGGAAGAAAAAGTGTCATCCCTAATTTCACAACCTTAGGTGCTCATCAAGGAACAAGTATCCTATGTTATTTTCTCAGAGTGTATTTTTTTAGGAGACTGCTCATCTAGTCCAAATCAGAGAATTCTTGAAGTTTTTTAATACTTGTGCTTTTCTTAGGGGAATACTGTGGAGTTGAAATCTGGAATGCTTATGTGACTGGCAAGCTTTAAGGGCACCATGGAGGATGAGAGTGATGAATCATTTAAGTTTCATCCTTTTCTCAAAGCATGAATGGAGCAGGATTGTAAAGAACAAATCATGCCTGAAAAAAATGAAATGGCTGCTGCTTTGATTATATGATATAAAGTGATGCCAGTCATAACACACCAGTCTGACTTTGTGAAATATTAGATATGTTACAGCCAAGCCAACTTGAATGAATTAAACCTGACTGTAAGGCTGTGGGTAATGACTGATTACTTGTTATGAGCTAATGTCCAGCAGCACCTGCAGAAGCTTGCAGTGAACATAAGAGTGATAAATGTTGCTGATAGCAGGGCAGAAGAAAAGAAATATCAAGCTTCTAAAGCGGTTAGTAATATTTTCATTTCGTAGACATGGGGATGAGCTGCTAAACGAGCTGTATGCTTATTGCTGATGTAAGCTTGTTGCTTGTATCCTGTATAGCCTCATTCTTATGGAGTTAATTGTGTGCATAGGGATGTTTCGATGCTTAAGGAATTGATCTCCCATTCCCTGAACCTCAGAAAGGCACCTTAAAGATTAGTTGGCTACCATTAGTAAAGGGAAGATTATTACTAAAGGGTGATTCATGCCCTTTCCTGCAAGCAGGATGGACAACCATGGAGTAGATGTTTCCAGTTTTAAGGACCTGCACTACCAGAGGTGAGTTAGCTCCTCGATTACTCTATGCAGGATCAAGCTGCAATTGCAGAGTTAGGCATTGCAGAGTTAGTTCCTCCCTGCAGTGAGGAACCTCTCAGAATCATCAAGCAAATACACAGCCTTTGCCTACAGAATAGGGCTTGTAGTCATTTTCTGCTTCCCAGATCCCCTAAACTGAGGGAATAATTTACTAGTTTCCCTACTACTACCACCACTGTCCATCCCTACGAACACCTATCACTTCCAGTATGTGTGTGTGAGCAGGTGAGGAGTGTGTGTGGTTGTTGGTTTTTTATTTTTATTTTATTTTTAGCTGAAGACTGAAGCTGTGTGGGCAGAGGCTTAGATGCTGTTATTGGAGAAGATGCCCTCAGAAAGGGCATCTTCTCTCCTACCTGGATATGACTGCGAGGTCTCTTCAAAAAGCCTTTGATTTCATTTTAGAAAGGAGATCCTTCCTCTAGGGGATTCTTCCTCAAGGAAGAAATTGTAGTGGCAATATCCAATCAGAGCTGGCAGGAACTCTGATTTCTTGTAATTGATAGAACAGAAAATATTGGGAATGAAGTTTTCAAAGTGTGTGTGTTTGTGTGACAGACAGAGGGATGGATGAACTGAGCAAAAGTGGAAAGGAATCTGGGCCTGGAAAGGAAGAATTATCTGTAAAGCATGACTGATCTTCTGAAAATTGAATAGTTTTTCTGTTGCTGTAAACTGATCATCCACAATAGGATATATTTACTGGCAGAATGGATGACAGAATGTATATTCTGTAAATAACAACTCAGTGCTTCTGGAGGATGGACAAAATGATTGAAAAGGTCTCCTATATGCTTTTTTTTTTTTTTTAAAGAAGTCAGACAGCTACTGTAACTATGAAAAACTTGCTGTATATGCATACATCTGATCTGTTATTGCTGTGTTTTGGAATGACTGACATTTGAACTTAAAATAAGTGCTTATGCACAATGCAATTTATATTTTCTTTATCTGTTTAGGTGGAAAAGAATCAGAAGATCAAGCAAGGCAAAAACAACAGATGGTGCTCATGCAATCTAAATACCAGCAAAAGGTCAGGAAGAATAAATTTATTTGTTTATTTTAAAATAACTAGCTTAAAAAGGCTTTTCTGTAAGTTTCATTGCTTCATATGGCTGTAAAATGAACTCCCAGCTGCTTGACAGAAGAAAGTCATGAAACCTGAAGCAGCAGCAGAAAACTGAAAACAAATGTTCTGCACCAAAGAAAATGAGGAAACTGGCTATATATATGTAGCAAACCATATCACAGATCATGTCAGTGCGCTCGGAAGTCACACACTTCACTGTATCTCCCAACATGCCGCAGACACTTCAACTAATTGATGAATGTACCAGCCATCCAGTGCTGTATGTAGAAATGTTGTTCTTGTTATAAAAGGTATAAATGCTTGTAAGTTATCCATCAGCTTTGTGATTCCTTGCATAGATGCACATATATCAATCCCAGGTTTCTCAGTCTTCTTAAAGCCAATATCAGAGTAGCTGTTGCACACTCTGCTTTATTAAATGAAATGTTTCAGTTTAAGAAAAATCTCCAGTAACTTCCATCAAACACACTTAGGTTTGAAAGATACAGTACAGGAGTCAAGTTATCTTATGTGTTTTTTATACATACATTTGCAAACTTTTTATGTTTATGTCATATAGCACAAGAGAGAAGAATATATAAGAACAAAAAAGGCAGCTGAAGAAGCTGAACACATGAGAAAGAAAGAAATTCAAAGAGAAAAGGTAAATGTGGTTACAGTAGAGCTGGAACTGTAAGAGAACATGTATATTTTGATGCCTTATTTTAATGAACTATGTGAAACAGATTGCTTATGTGAATTGGTGCCCCTGAATTTCACCAGAGAGTTAGTGGAAGCTGACTTCCCTTTCTTAGTAGTTCAGTAAATGATATCTGTCTTGATATTCTGTTGGTCTTGCTTATTCAGTTGGTGTTTCAGGAACTCCAGTGTTGTGGTTGTGTCCTTAGGAGTTTGCAGAAATTTCCTGGAGTATTGTGTGCAGTTCTGGGCTCCTCAATACAAGAGGGAGGTGGAGCTTCTAGAGAGATGATTAAGGGACTGGAGTGTCTGCCTTATGAGGAAAGACTTAAGCGAGCTGTTTCACAAACAGCTTTCCTTCTTTTAGGTGTCCAAAAATGTGTTTGGTCTGTGTACTGGCATTGTAGACCTGTGCTCATGCCTGTTGGTAAGCTCCTGGAAGGTGTAAGAATGCTGCGGGGCCTACAGCATGACCCTTTGCTGTGACCTTGTACCTGGAGCAGCTTGAAGGCATCTGTGTTGCAAGTTCAGTGCTGAGAGCAGTGGCAGTCCTCCCTGAGCACACAAAGCCAGCCCCATGTCCACAGACTAACTTTACTCTTCGGTGTAGGCGCCTGGTCTTTTAAGATGCATTGGCTAGTATGTAAAATTGCTTTCTCTTCTCTTACTGGGGGAGCATATATATACCATTGACAGCTCATGGTCAGATCTGCAGTTTTGTTTCATGTTTGTCTCTGCCAGTTACTTGCACAAAGCTGCTCCTGGGCTTTTGTGCTATGTGAAACTTGGGAAAAGTTTGCTCACCTTTTTTCTTGGTCCTCTGCCCTTCTTGAAGGGAAAACAAATGGTGTTCAGTTGAGAGTGTAATCTGTAATTTCAAAAATATATATGGGAGGGGGATGATAGTGATGTGCATGATGGTTATGAGAGAAGGGGAGATTTAAGATTTTCAAGGTTTGTCTTCACAACAGTAAAAATCTTCCATGTGCAACCTGAAGGCTGAGGTGTGATTCACCAGTCATCAGTCCTGAATTGCATACAATGGCACATAAACAAAAATGGCCTTAACTGAGCCTAGGTAGGGGTTAATCTTGCCCACTTTTACCAGTTGATGGTGGTCCTTGGGGATAAACTCATGCACAGTAACCTGCAGGGGTATAAACAGTGTCATGTGGAAATGTCATTAACAGTTACCAGCTCACGTATAACTCCAGAAGCAGCGATGATAACAATGGTAGAAAGGGGATTCATTATATTTTATTTACCTATTAAATATGTTGTTTGCCTGTGGGCATTGGACAAGAAGAATATTGCAAGACTGTCATAATTTATAGCTATACCTAGAAAATATATTGATGTGGCAGTTCTGTTTTCATGCCATTTAATTTCTTTACCTTCACACCCACGGATTATAAAGTGTTTATAGGCGCTTTAGATAGTAAAACTCTAACAGCCAGTTTCTTCTAAAGGAGGGTGTGATATCATGGCAAGCATCTTTGGCAAACAATTTATTTTGAATAAACTTATTTGCACAAAGCAAACAAATAAAATAGAGGAGTATGAAGGAGGTCTCTTAACTTGAATTAGTTTATTGGGATTGTCTTCCATAATAGTAACTGAGCAGGTAAAGGTTTCTTCTTGGAATATGACATTAATATACTTAAGGTCTGTTATCGTTATTATTAAGTTATTAAGAAAAGCATGGTGGAAAGCCACTAAAGGGTGTTGATCTGTCTATTTCTTCCTGCTGCAGATGAATAGTCCCTGAGAGGTCAGGATGGCAAGGAAGGGATCCTAAAGGACTGCTACTACAGGGACAATGTTAGGACATCCTTTCTCCAGGAGAACAACTATTTTTATATGGTAAATTAGTGCATGCAGGGATTCAGCTAGGAGCTTGTCATTCTGCAAATTCACAAGCCTGCCTTTCTTACTGGGCAGGCCTTCCTTTGCTCAAGGTTATTATTCATTCAATAAAAACAAATTGTCTGACAGTCTGAGAGGAGATAATGGCAAGGCAGCTTTGTCAGCAGGAGCCCTGAGACTTTCGCAGCTGGAGAGCTGCTTTGCCAGCCCACGTGAATTGCAAAGCCCTACAAAAGGCTGTGTGATGCCCAGAATGTGTGCAGATGCTCTGCTTGGGTTTCTGTGATTGTGAGGATGATGTGTTGCAAGCCAGTGCTGCTTAGCATGGCTAAGCATGGGCTCTGATTAAGT
The DNA here is from genome assembly GCF_003342845.1 of Nothoprocta perdicaria. Taxonomy (NCBI): domain Eukaryota; kingdom Metazoa; phylum Chordata; class Aves; order Tinamiformes; family Tinamidae; genus Nothoprocta; species Nothoprocta perdicaria. Next base: position 144,719 of record NW_020454594.1, read on the forward strand.
TATTGCTGCAAATGCCCCATTTTCAGAGAAAAGTAGTGTCTGTTCTTCCTTTATGTTTGTGATGGAGAGAAAAATGGGGGACTGTCAAAGCAGTTCCCTTCTTGGAGATCTTGGAGTCTCCTTCTCTGGAGATCTCCCAAACCCACCTGGATGCCGCCCTGTGCCCTGTGCTCTGGATGTCCCTGCTGGACCAGGGACTAGATGATCTCTAGAGGTCCCTTCCAACCTCAACCAGTCTGTGACTCTGTGAAATAATTTTGGAGTTTTTTTTGCTTATGTGTTTTAATACCTGGCCCTAATACTGAGGTGGGTGTCTGATCTGCAGAAAGTGTGGGAGTGTGTGGGGAAGTAGCATTGTTATTCTCTGCTCATTTGTAGAGGCATCTGCAGTTTGCTGTATTCTGTGTAGCCTTCTGCATCACCGATTTCTCCTGGGCTAAACCACAACTTAATTTGAGTCCTTTTGGATGAAAGGGCAGCCAGATTTCCAGGAAAATGAGCCTGTAGCACTAAAGTTGTGCTGTTTTGCATACAGCACACATGCAGAGATCTGTATGATTAAGAAGCCAAATTTCAGTACATGACATGTTTCAATTTTCTGCCCTTCAATCTGTGTTCCTATTATCCTGCACTTAGGATTTCCTCAGTGTTCTAGGACTCATGTAAATGTAGAAAGATTCAGAAGAGTTGAAGTGAAAATGTTCAAGTTTATTCCAGTGTGAAACCGACTCTTCTTCTGCTTTTACATTGCTTAGAAACAGTCATGCCATCTTCTGAAGCTGCCCTATTTAAAATGAGCTGTAACTTCATTTTATTTTTTATCAAATCATGTGCTCTTTAATTTGACTGTGTTAATCAACATGAATGGTCTTTTCCGGGAATTTGCTAAAACCAGGCACTTTACAGACATTCTGCTAATGCTTTTCAACATGTTTACCTTCATATCACAGCTGTTCCACTCTTGGCTTTATTTTTGAAGACGGTGCCAAATGTGAAGTGCTTTGGCAGTGTTTATTGATAGATTGTCATTACTTAGAGAATATCCCATTTGCTTTTTCTGTCATATTTATGTGCCCTAAGCAGAATCCCAAGGTAAACTTTCAGGCTAGGCAGCAGTTACACCATCCTGTTATAGAAAATAACTTCCATGTGCTGGAGTTTTCTTCCAGCACCACTCTGATGCTGGAATAAGTATAGAGTGTTTGCTTCTCTTTTATCTACTGGGAGCTGGGGAGGTAATATCGAAGAATTAGATTGATCAAATTTAGTATCATTCTTCTAGCTGAGAGCAAGGCCATGGCAACCCTGGTAAGCTTTGGATTTTAACTTGAAATTTATCTTAGCTTTGACCCCTCTCTGTATATGTTCTTTCAAAGGCATAAGTATCAGCTTCAACATTGAGCAGAGGGTGGCAGAAAGCCTGGGCCCTGTCCCTGTTGTCACAGGGGTGCCAACATCACTGTTAGTGGTACAGATGCTATCTGTATTAGCCAAGATTTAGTTTCTTGCTCGTTAGCCAGGGTAGGACCAGGTCCCGTAAGGATCTTTTCCAATATGGATCATTCTGTGTTTTTTATGGAGTCTGCTTAGCAGTGTTATCTCACTAGTACTGAAAATGTTGCCCCCTTTAAATGAATAGTGGGTCTGAATATTTCAGCTCTCTGGTGCTGAAGTGCTTTCCAAATGCTTTCCAAGTCTGCTGCTACAAGATCTGTTTGTGAAACCTGGGTGAAACAGAAGATGAAATGTAAATTGTTAAGTTGTGCAGATAAGTGGAAGTTTTGGCTTAAAATTATCCATCTCTGGGTAGGATAGTTAGGAGCAGGCAAGGTATTCCACAAAAGAATATAGAAATGGCTGGTATATCTCCCCTATTTTAATTAGGTCAGTAGTGTATACCTTTTACAAATATCTCAACATCCTCACTGACTGGTCACCTTATTCAGAGAGCACTTCCTTCCTATTTTTTCCCCCCATTGCCTCTTCCAGAAAAGCAACCTCCAAGTCATTTACCTTTCAGTATCTGTATTGTTATTATACAACCTAATGCCTTTGTGTTTTTGTTTGTTTGTGTTGATCTGTAGACATCTGACAGGGTTGCGGTTTTTGTTGGTTGCTTTCTTTTTTTGAATCCAGTACATGCTGAGGAGGAATTTGCAGTTTTCTCTTGTTTTGGGGGAAGGAAGGGACAGGGCGTAGGTACCTAACCAGCTCTTCCACAAGGGCATTGCATCCCATTTTAAATGTTTTAAAGGGGCTGGTTACTTCTTTGTCCAGATGTCCTCAGGAATTGTGTGCGTCAAAACTTGGGTGGACACTTGCACTGGGCATGGTATCTGAAATAGAATAGCACTGGGTAAGTGCAGATATGACTTTTATCTTTGCACTGCTCAGGACCTAAAGCTTCCAGAGGCCACAGATCTACGTGCAGAGCATTGTGTGCTCTTGTTGCTGCTACTGGAGCAGCAGAGCTGAGAGCCACAGGAACATCATCACCCAACAGCTAATCTAATTGCAAATGCTTCCACGTCTCGGAGTAGCCCATATCATCACTCACGTATGGGTTCCATTAAGCTGCATCAATTAATCCTAGAGATGGCCTTAGCATTACAGCTTGGGAGCTGCAAAGCCTAACGAGGCCCTCTGTGAGGGTGTGTGTGTCTGCCAGGGAAATCAGAGGGTTTTTGTGCTGCAGACTGGTCCCTTGACAAGTTTACGGAGTTGTCTAAGGCTCCTGGTCACGTTTCAATACTTCTTAATTTGGGATTGAGTCACTTGTGTACCCAACTACTACAATTGTTATTTTGAAAACCCGAATACTGAAATAATTTGTTTCTTGCCTATCAGAAATCCCAACAATGATTTACTGTTTTTAATGCTGCAGGCAGAGAGGCTTGAAGCTAAGAAAAGGCAAGACGAAGTGCAGAGAAGGAAGATGTACTCTGAAGATCAATATTAGTAAGTAAAGTTTGAATCTGACTACTCTTGTTTTCTCTCCTTGTTATGTGAAACTTATATTTACCATTTCTGTACAAAAACCGATGCCTTTGGAAATTCTTTCAGCAGGGGCATCTGGTTCATTGGCTCCAAACTACTGAACTGAAGTTCTGGGTTTTCTGTCATGCTATTAGACTTTACTGGCCAAGATAGCCTGTGTGTGTGTGGTGGTAAAGGAAGTTTGTTTGTTTGTTTTCCCTCTTCAAATAATGTTCTCCTCTTAAATATTTAACTTTTTCAATTTCCTTCTATTTGAGAAGCTGAGGGTATGTGATTAAGGAGGAAAGAAAGGACCTATTCTCTATTTTATGCTAACTTATTTTGAAGATCAAAGTGTTTTTATAAAAAAGAATAAAACAGTACCACACTCTAGATATATAGAAGTAGTGCTTGGATTTTATTTCTTCAAAAATTGAAGTCTTGCAACAGAGGATACAGAGGTACTTACAGTGGTGGATACAGTGCTAAATGGGAAGAGTCACATGCTGCTGCGTTTCAACAACATAGTTTAAAACCACAGCTACTATTCTGGAACTGTCTTGTCTAGCCATAATTTTCAGGTTTCATCTCTGTGTTTCTACATTTGAAAACAAAAGCAAAGCTTTAGCTGTCTCTAAATATTTTTCTCTTCAGCATCCCTGATCCTGAGTCAACTGAGCTAGGTGACCTGTTTTCTTTTTGTCTTCTCTCACCTCCATCAGATAACCAGAGTCAAGACCTCATGTGTTGGGAGAGATTCAACTTGCTTAGCATTAGACACTGACTCTAAAAGTCTGTCCTTTCTATGAGTATATAGAGTCCCTTGTAGGAAGCTATTTTACCTGTTCTAAAATAAATGCCTAGTACAAAGAACATGAATTAGCTACTAGAAATTCACCTCTACTGGCCATAGACAGAGACCGGGCAATTTACTTCAGCAGCCCCTTCTAAAGCAGGTAGGACAGAGTAACTGTCCTAACAGTAATTTTTACTTTAATAATAGCTCGTTTTCAGAGAAAATGTGGCATGCATCTCTTTCTCACTAATACCACTTAAAAATAAATAAAATAACTTTTAGGTGTGCATTGGAAGTGACTAGAATTTCTGTTACAGGACTTTTTTTCTTTCTTAAGAGAAGCTGCTTTATTCTGTGAGATCCATTCACCACCACCCCCCTCCCAGGATACTCCCTCTCTTCCGAAAACTAACCCTTCACGTCAGGAGTGTACTTGATGGCTTTATTTCCCCATACCTCCCTTTTCTGATCTCTGTGCACTTGTAAGACTGAAGGACCTTTTGCTGCTTTAGCTGAGCTACACACTCCAGCCTTTTGGCATTTTTTTACTTCATTTCTTACTCTTGGAGAAACTGCCGTTTGATCAATATGTGCCTTTTCTTCCTTGCTAACTACTATGCAAATCATAAAAACTTCATTAAATGTTTGAAATTGGAAATTCTTCCCAATTAATGTGGTGCATGCTACTGTTTTTCCCATTCTCGTTTTTAATTACTACTTCTGGTGGGAGATGGTGCTGGGGGGAGCATTTTTCCACTTTTTGACTTAAGTAATTCAATGCAATTCTCCTTCGTAGTTCATTCTTTTCATTCAGTTCTTTTGGCCATCAGATTTCTCTTAAATTCTCAAAAGATGCACTTTGAAAATCACAGAATTACAGGCTGACTTTGTGCTTTCTTTATCTAGATGAATGAATATGTGAACATTCAATGCAATAATTATCAAAACAGGATCTAAATTACATCTCCCCCTATTTATTCGCTGGTAAAGAAATCTAACTTTCGTGAAAATAATGAGGACTTAGCACAGCTCTACAATTTAGGTGTGGGAATTTAGCCTGCCATGAAGACCTGTTTCCTAGTAATACTTCTTTATTGCCAGATTTAGATATGGATTAACTCCTGCACTAATTGATTCCATTGACAGTGAAGTTCCTGACTTGCCACTTCACTCTACCCTGAAGTATTTATTTTTAACTGATTCAGAACACCTGTATCACATAATTAACACACAGTGCTGTTTGGTCACCTTTTCTATCTCTAAATCCTGAAGTAGTGCACCTTTGTTCCCTGTGTGATGGATTACTCTATCCTTCTCTGACTTTTAAAACAGCCAACTATGTCCTATGCTAGTAGTTCCAGAGCTCCTTGCTTACTTGCCCAGATTACCTTTTTTTTTTTTTTTTTTTTTTTTTTTTTAATATATAAGCATTAGAGCTATTCTCTTCTTGCCTTCTCCCCTCCCCTTTCTCCTCTGCCTCTGTCTTCTATTTTTGCCTTTCCTATTAGGCCTTAGGTCTTTCCTTAAACGCATTGCAAAGTCTTCCTCATGGGTATTAGTATTCTGCCCTTGGTGCCACTCTGTGTGGATTTATTTAAGATGAAGCTTTGGAGTCTCAAGCTCTGTTACCATGAAGGTTACATATAACTGTGCAAAGACTTTGTGTACTAAACAGACCGTAAGGGTCTGGTGAATATTATACCTGGAGAAAGTGAGTTGAAAACTTATGTATAGTGAATGCCAATCTCTGCATCTCCACTCATGTGGAGTCAACTCCATGTCAGCTCCACATCTCTCCTACTGTATGGTATAACACTACTGCCTTCTCCTCTGAAGAAATTTTTCAGTGGACTGAGTAGAGGATTCTTGGTCAGCAATGAATTGAACTTTGGATGTTGTTGAGATGGAACACGGTGTCCAGCAGTACTAGAAAGCTGCTGTCACGGCTCAGCTCTTGTAAAGTAACTCTTGACAGTGTGCTAGTTGTCATTAGAGCCCTATAATGCCAAGCACTTGGTATTTAACACAGTCCTGAATGCATGCTGTGTAAAAATGAGTGACTTGTTACTTCCATCATTGTGGAGACCATGTCTAGAGGCAAAAAGAGTAAATATGAGGTTGTGCCCCCATAATGTCCATCTCGGCTCGGGTATTTTGCTCTTGTTTCCTGCTTGCTGGCAGTGGGGTAAGGGAAGGTCATGAGCTGCATACAGAGCAACAACCTCTAAGAAATTGTGGCCTGTAGGACTATTTCAAAAATAAGCTGCCTTGTTAGGCCTTTCTAAGTATTCTTAGCTGCAACGTCATTATCTTCTTTAAAGAAATCAGTGCCTATTAGCTGAGAAAGCTTTTTAAATTGCTCGCCTCCTTCAGGTGTATCTTCCTGCACAGGATAGAGCCCAGCCAGAATCTTCCCTTGTATGAAGTTCATCTTGTATTTGATATGGAAGAAGCATCCAAGAGTCTTGGGTCATTAATATGCTGTACTAATAGAGCACAGCAATACACAGAAGTTCCTTGGTTCTGACTAAAATCCTGTTGCTGTCAAAAAAAACAGGAACTTCTCATAGAAATCTCTTTTTGAAGGTGTGATCAAATGACAGGAGGAAAAAATTACTGCAATCTTGACTGCTGTCTGGCAAATACAGTTATTTCCTAACTCTTGAAAGCTTTTTAGCTTCTTTATGCCCAAATATCTCTAAAATTGGACTATATCTATTGTGACAGTTGCTTGAACTCTTGATAACCTCTGGAAATGAGGTCTTGACTCGCATGTAGAAGTACCAGGATCAGCAGCTCTGCTGGCTTAGGTGAACTTGAGCTTAGGTGGATTTAAGTGGTTAAGATAGGCAAAATCCACAAGGTAGGTGTTAAGGTATAAAAAGCTTGACCAACCTGCAGAAGTAGGCTTTGGGCTAGAGGAGTTGTCCCCCTATAGCTTGTTCTAACAGAGGAGAAGTGCTTGAGAGTTTTGTTGGTGGCAGCATTTCTGTGGTCCTGACTGTACAGATATCAGATGAGGAAGATGCACACTTGTCTAGATGAAATTGCTTGTAGGTGAAATTTTTTTTTTTTATTTGTTTGTTTTTTTCTTTCTGTGAGTAATGGTGTCTTGGATGCAATTTATGTTTCTTAATACCCTGCACTAAAGACTATTTTTGTCAGTCTGGGTTAAAATGAATGCAATTGAAAGTTTAGGACCACAAAAGCTAATTCTTCGGGGGAAAAGACTGAGCATCCATCTTTCTTAGCAGGAATGAAGAAGAGATTAAGTGACTTGGCCAAGACCTCCCCCTTTCTTTCAGACACAGAAATGATCATTGAAACTATAATGAGAGATGGCCACCTGATAAATTGCCTTGCTGTGACTTGCTGAACAGGCTGCATGAATCTGTGCCTGAACTGTCAGATATCTCGTTGCAAGGTTTTAGCAAGCTCTCTTATAAGGTGCTTTTATTTCATTTGGATTTGACTTTCTGGGGGCTGCTGTGTTAGGTGTAGTTCACCTGGTTTCTAACAGCCGTCTACCTACATTTGTATAATGGGAGTAGCCTAGCACATAGGGTTGGAGCTTATGGTGAGGGAGGAGGTATTGCATAATTGTCTTATCACTTAATTCCTCCCTTTCATGCCTATTCATGTCTTTGTTTTTGTGAAGGTTGCACTTTTGTAAAAATTTCTGGCACTGTTGCACCAAGGTCCATGTGTGCATTCAGTGTATTCTGCTGTGAATTTGGAGCTTGAAACACAGAACTTGCTGGAGAGTCACTAAGTGAATATTGCAAATACAGTGCAGGAGTTTTCACCCAGCCAAGCTGATGTATGCTTGCCTGCCAAAGCAGTCTCTTCAGAAGTCATAAAATGCAAGAAAATAAAACCTGAATCAAAACAGAACTCTTATTTATCTATTTTTACAGGATAAATTCTAGTGTCCTTGCCAGTTTTCAGTCCTCTATGATGTGTGGTTCAAACAGCAGGCTGGTAGCAAATTTTCCCCACAGAAGTGCAAATGTAAACCTGACTTGACTTTCAATGTAGGCTGCCAAAGGGAGTGAAAGAGGACTTGCAGGAACCACACAAAGGTTTACAGCCTTGAGAATCTTTTGTTTGCTTCCTTTCACCACAATGTTCTTCATTTTGTTCATTTGCTCCTGATTATTTTAAGCGTTGTCAATTATTTAGCTAACAGGCAGAAAACTAGGCTTTTATAGACATCCAAAGGGACTCTCTTGAGTGTAGTAATGAAGGCAGTTTATTGAACGCCTGTGAGGTTGCTTTCTAATTGTACACATTAATCTGCACATGCAAGCTGGCTGAAAATATAGAAGCAGATTGCACATGCAGATGGAGCACACAGAATGGAAGATCTATGCAATAGACTTATACAAAACTGCATTTTCCTTAAAACTGGATTTATGTTTATTACTTCGGATAATAAATGAAACTTGATGTCTAAAATAACTTTGTAGAATATTGGAGGAGTTGGTGGGAGGAAAGAATAGTCTAGCAGTATTATTTMATCCAGTTGGGAAAAMAAAAMAAAAAAAAAAAAAAAAAAAAGTGGGTTGATAGGAAAAATTAGTTCTAGATGTGGGTGGGAAGTGAAGGAAATAAGTCTGTTGAGAAAATGGCTGTGTTCTTTTAACCTATTTTTATACTTTCTACAAGCCTTGCACCTAAAAAGTGCGTATTTTGTTCCCGTCCAGAAAAAAAATAAGAACCCTCGCTTGAGGACTTGCAGACAGGAATGTGCTGCCAGCCATGGATAGGATGTTTTGATCATTAAAGTTAGATTTGTCCCAGGCTCCTGTTGTATGCCTGCACATGGATCCCAGTGAAGTCTGTGAGTACTGTGTGTGTGAGATCAGAACATAGCTACCAAAAGGAATTGAGTTAGAAGGTGAGTAAATCCAATAGTGGAAGCAGGGCCTTTCTTCCTAGTAAATCCTGTTGGGAGGGAGTTATCAAATCATGCAGGAATCCCCTGGGCTAAGTATTAGACCCTTTCACCTAATAGTTTCCAGGAAAAGCTATTAGGAAAAGATCTATCGGCTCATGGGGAAAAAAAATTTGCACTAATTCTTGTTAATAACTTTTCATGTGGCTCACTCAGCTTTTCTTTTTAACAAAAAGTAAACCTCTCCTACAGGCATCTGTTAGATGTGAAGTACAGGAAAAAAGTCGGCCTCTGTGTAGGATGAGAGGGCTACCTGTTGCCCAGAGATGGCAAGTGGTTTTACTGCTTTGCCCCTTGTTGTGGCCCAGCCATGGGAAACATGATGGTTCCCTGTAACTTTTTAAACCACTTTTACAGAGGTTTATCACAGTGACAAAGGAGTAGATGTGGGAGGAGGTATGTATGGACTGTACACAGGCAAAAAGCTGTTTAATTTCCACTGACACTGCTTTCTACTTTCTTAATGAGTTAGTTTGAACATAAGTGCCTTTGGATTATTGTTTTTAGTTTTGATAAGCCTTAATATTGACCTCCAGTTTCATTCTCACTTACGCAAATGATTTTTCACACGTGAAAATCCCAAGTACAGCTCCATCTGGAGTCTTTCTCCATCTCTCAACATAGAATCTGCATAAAATTTGCATAACTCAGTACTCATCCCATCCTACCAGTGCGTAGATTTCTGAAATTCAATTTTAACATTTGATTTGAATGCCTTGTGTTAAGTTACATAATAAGAAAATGAAGTGCCTTAGCACCAGTCAACTTGGCTTGTCAGTCATAGCAATAGACTGCCCAGATTGCATGTGGCAGTGCACGAGGTAAAGCCCTGGATGAGGACAGAGCAAGAACAAGGAACAACCTGAAAGGTTCACATCTGCATCTACTGATTCCTGGGGCTGTTCTTAGAAAACAAAGGCAGCTTTTCTTGCTGGGAGCCTGTGGTGGTGTTAATGTGTCTCACTCTCTGCAAAAGTAGGTGTTATGCTTGGCCAGTTGAGTGTGTTGAGGTGGGGAGAAGTGTGCAAATTATTGTTACTGCTGTGAAAAGATGTCTGATATAGAATTCACGTTTCTCCTTTTTGAGAAGGCCCTGTTAGTTTTTTAAAGCCATCATGAGACTTGTGCAGAACTACGAGGCTAACACTGGGCATGCATGAATTTTGCTGCTTAGGTGAACTTGGAGAAAATGGTGGATTTTCATGTTAGTGTAGCTCACTGGCTCTGAATTTGGAAGCTGATGTGTTCTCTGTCATTCGTTACTGGATGCTCCTTTTGTCTCTTTAGTCAATGTCTGCTTAGTCACATGTTTTCTCTGTCTGAAATGGCTGTAATGATTCACCTAGGCTGGACTTGTTTATTTTTTTTATTGCTTTGTTTGGATGGCTCTTGGTTTCCTTGTGGACACTTTGTTAGAGTAATATTCTAATACTGGAGATTCTGTAGCTTGGGAAAACAGTTTAGAAGCTGTCTTGTTTTCGGTAGTAATAACAGTGACCATTATCATTTAAAAGTTGCCAGGACAAATAGATTTATATATATATAAAATATATTTATGATATATTCAAAAGTAATATGCTTTTTTAAAGTACTGGCATTAAAGCCAGTATGTTCTGCTGTGCCCTGGCATTTCAATATCCATCAATTAAAGCAAAAGAATGAACTGCACTAGTTTCATTGGGAACCAGTAATGAAGATTACAAACAGCCTTTTCTAATATATGCATTTTTAATGTTACCCTGCAAAAACAGTTTAAAAAAAAAAAAAAAAGAACTTTATAACTTTATTTGTATGCAGGGGAAAAAACATCTTTTCTTTACATCTTCATATCCGTGGAAATGCAAGGACTCAGTGAAATAAAAACCTAGCCACAAAAAGCTTCCTAGAACTAATCTTGGAAGGAGGAAGATTCTGGGAACTGGGTGCACATCCTGTATTCATGTCCTTAGGGCTGAATCTTTTTCAGAACTGGATCTTCCCTTTACCTTGCAGACCTCTACTTTCTGATGGCAAATTAGATGAGTGTTAAGACCCATGTGATACAAGAAGTCCATGCTTTTTTTCTGTGTAGGATTTAGACCTTAAGTCTACAGTTAAGGTCATTGTGGATCTTCAGTAATTTCCTGCTGGAGTCGATGCCCACAGTCAGTGGCACTTTTTGCTTCTCAGTTTTCAAGGCTGGGTATCCTATTAGACCCTGTTAAAGGACACTATTAGACCCTATCTAGGCCATAAAAAAAACCTCATTTGTCACAGCATATGCATTTTGTCCCCTCAGATTTGAAATGTTTGTAGGTTCCCTACTCTAGAGGTAGCTTGGGAGTGTCAGCTGTAAATTGTGAAGTTGCATTATTCTCAGTGCAACACATAACATGAATATTTCTGTTTTTTTATGCAGACACCAAGGACTTAACGTATATATGTTTTTAAGTAAAAGTTTTTATGAAATGCAAGTACTCTGTTTAGATAACGTGCAAAACTAGGAGCCATGTATCTAGGAAATACAGAGAGGCTTCTGTAGAATCTGCAAAGTGGGCTGATTTCTCCTGTTGGGAAATGTCCCCGCTTTTGTTATGCTATTAGCTTGGAAACAGAATCAGTATTTTTTCCCATTAAAGCTCTTAAAAACTTTAGCGTCCAAATTCACTTTTTGGTTTACAGTTGCTCCATCTATACTCATAAATTAAATGGTGTTAGGGACTAGGTTACTTTACTGCCTGCCTCCATTGCTTGCAAAGTTTTTACTTCCTAAAATGAGGCAGGTGTACCCAAAATGGCAGTTATTCGTGGCTAATATTAATTTCTGGAAAGCATCCAAGAGTTATTTGTACATATATTAAAGTGCTCTTTGGAACAGGTCAAAACAATGCCAGCAACTGTTCTGACAATATAGATAGATGGCGGAGTTGCTGTTTTAAGAGTATTGCCTAGCACTATTAAGCACACCAGGAGCTGTTGTTAGGAAAGCAAAAAGACACTATTCCCCACTGCGTAATGGGAAGCAAGGTTAGAGAAACACAAAATACCAGCATGAGAACGTTGCTTGTGCTACTTCAGCCTGGTGCTTCCAGGGCAGGGGAGAGCCTGAGGCTTCCCCATGCTGGCAAGAGCTCAGGTTAGCACCTTACTCATCAAGAGGAGGGTGCCAGCCTCTTGAGTTGTTTAGATTTTGCATCTCCTGGTTGTGAGGGACAGCAGGTTACTGATACGTGCAAATTAATTGTGTTTTTTGGGCTCTTGCTCTTCTTTCTGCAGTCCTTCTAGGGGAACGCATTTCTGGCATCTCTGATTAGCGCTTGAAATTTTGTACAAGGGAGATGTTGCACCAACTGTCTGCATGTGGAACACCTATGAAATGCTTAGATATGCTTATTTCTTCCTAGAGATGATGTTTGCCTCTCTGGGACATTAATTGAACTGTCGTTCCTCTGCCTCTCTCTTCCCAAGCAACATAACTTATGTTATGCCTTGCATTAAGATTTTAGGATAAATATTACGAAAAACACCACACAGACAACACTTTGATAGTCTGGCAACTGAAGATGTATTGCTAGGTTTCCACAGAGGTGAGGCACAGCGTATTAAAATGTATGACTGACTTGACAGTGTCCTTCTTCAGTCATTTTCAGAACTCTGAACCCCTTTCTTGCAAAAGGAACTCTATAAATTTATTGCTTGGTGCAGTGTAGTATGATGTCTGAATGTCTTTAAAAGTCTTGCTGAGAAACTTGATTTGTTTCCACCCTTGTAATTATAGTTTCTAGTACTGAAAGCTGAGTTATCTTTTCACAGATCAGGGAGTTGATCTGGGAAAGACAATGTCTTAACCCTCCATGCCATTCTTATGCCTGTAAGATATGGAAAATGTCCACATTTTCCATGCCATGCTCCATAAGGTATTAGGAAATCCAGCTGTACCCCAATTGCCAAATGGCAAAATTGCGTAATAATTAAAGGGACTTCTGGGGATCATTTGTCTTGCCCCTCTGCCCTCTTGCCCCTCTGCCCTCTCTATATTGCCCTGGTACACCTACTGAAGGAGGGTAAGCTAGAATAAGTTGTTCAGGATCATATCCAGTCAAGTTTTGACCATCTCCAAGGATGCTCTCCATAGTCTCTTGTGGCAATCTGTTTCTGTATTCAATCTCACCCTCACAGAAAAGGTGTGGGGTTTTTTTTTATGTTCAGGTAGAATTTCTTGCCTTTTGCCCATTGCCCTGCATCCTGACCTGGGCACCACTAAGAATTATCTGGACCCTTCTCTTTATACCCTCCCATTAGGTATCAGTAAATGTTGATAGGATCCCCCCCAGAGCCTTCCTTTCTCCAGTCTAACCAGTTGCAGCTCCCTTAGCTTCTCCTCATGTAAGAGATGCTCCAGTCCCTTAATCATCTTTGGGGCCTTGTGTTGGACTTGCTTCAATAAATGCATATTTCTCACACTGGGGAGCCCAGCACTGGACCCAGCACTCCAGGTTTGTCCTCACGAGCCCTGAGCAGAGGGGAAGGTTCTCCTGGCCAGGCTCTTCCCAGTGCAGCCCAGGATGCCCTTGGCCTTCCTTGCCACACTGCTCATGGTCAGCTTACCTGTTGGGAGCCGCAGACCTTCTCTGCAAAGCTGTTCTCCAGCACACCCTTTTCTGCATAAGGTTGGTCATCTTTAAGTACAGAACTTCATATTTCTCTTTGCAACCTTCCAGTTCTGTATCTGAGAACTTGCTGAGGGTGTAAAATATTTCTTCATAGAAAAAGCGACTACTCAAATTTATTCCAAGCTCTCTGCAGAAGTATTTAGTCTTTCTGATACAAAAATAAATTGTTCTTTTTGGCATAACTAAAAATGTAAAACCTAAATCTTCTAAAATTACTCTTCAATATCATCACTCATCCTTTTTTTTTTTTTTTTTTTCCCCTCCCTTAAATGGAGAGATTTTGTATTCTTAAAGCTTGGGTTAGAAGAGACCATTAGTTCATTTAACCTGGCACTCTGTATAGCAGGGAGTCTTATATTTCATTTGGTTCTTTCTGTATTGTGTGTGGCTGAGATCTATATTAATTCACCCTGCAATAAAGAAAAGGATGAATGATCTGGGAATATTAAGACTCTCAAGCTTTACCTTGCACAGCCCCAGAATAACCAGTGATCTATATTTTAAAGCATTTTTTCTGTAATCTGTACAGTAATACAGAAGAACTTGTGATTAAAAAATAGTAATAATAATGAAATTCTCTCCCTTCCTCCCCCATTCTCTTCAATATACCCATTGACCAGCGGGAGATTTTCCAAAACTGAATCTGCTGTCCTTTGAGGACGTAGAGTGAAAGATAAAACCATGCTTAATAGTCTGTTTCAGCAGTTAGTCATCATCACTGTTTGGCAGCCTAAGGTTTTTCTCCAAGGTTAAGATGCCTTTAGTATTGACCTCTTCTCCCCACAGAGCTCACTGGTTGCTCTGTAAGCAAAGCAAATCTCTTTGTGTTGTTGAATTCCTTTTGAAAGGCTCTTTCTGCTTTCAGTTCAGCACTTTCATGCTTTCTTTAAAATGGCAATGAACTACTGTGTCTAAAGCTGTGTACAGAAATAAAATTGCCTCTTTCCTCCAACTTGATTCCTCTGAATGAGCAAGGAGTTGAATAGATATGCCTGGGTCTGCAGGTTAGGAAATTCAGATTTCGGATCACAGCACCGCAACTCTTGCATCCTGCATTTGTTTAAATGCTGCTCTTAGGACTTTGCTTAACTGTACATTTTTGGAAGTGTGAATGAACTGATGTCACCTTGAAAATCTGATTAATAAGGGGTATGATTAGAAAAACGGTTACTTTTGCCTTAATAAGAAATGACAATGTTGTGCAAGTCCATTTCAACAAAGGACAAGAGAAATTATTTAAATGCTAGAAACACTTCCAACTTCAAGTAATCCATTGAAAGCATGTGTTATATTAACCGTGAAGGAAAATACCTTAAAATAATCTTTAAAATTACTTATCTGAGATTTATGAATCTAATAGAAATATATCCAACCAATCAATGAAGTAATTGTCATCTACTGAAGTCCAGTGGTATGTCAGCCTGTTTTAGGAGCTTGACAATAGGGAAAGAAAGCATAGCCAATACAGACCCCTAACATGGAAATGACAGTAATTATTTACCTGAAAATGCACCTGACAAATGCCTTATCCATGATACAGCTTCTGTTTCAGCTCTCCCCTTTCATTCTGTCTGTCTCTATAACCTTTTGTTCCACCTGTGATGTTTTTCAGTAGTCGCGTGATAAAATGCCAAGGCTAGATTCCAAGGATGGAATAAAAAGCTGGATTTTTTTTTTGTTGTTGTTGTTTTTGTTGCCTTTTTTTTTTTTTTCTTTAATGAAAGCACTAACAATTCTATTTGGATTGTATTTCTTTGTAGCAAAACCAATGAATTATTGAACAGACTGGACTTGGGTTTGCCAAAGAGTGATTCCTGTCAGATTGCGAATCGCGGCCCAGAGTCTACAGCATGGGTAAGTAAAACCATGGAATGTGAAATGATCTCTGTCAATTTTCCAGGTGCTGCCAATAGTGGAACATTTAGAGTATTCTAACCGAGCTGAATTGCCCCGACATAATTCAGTGAATACCAGGAATCCTTCTGGCTGAATGAGGTTGCTTACGTTGTTCTGCAATACACAGGCAGGGTTATCCTGCATAGTAGGGCACAGTCTTTATTACTCACTGATCTCTCCCTCATAACTAAGAGGCAGATTTATATTCTTGGTTCAGAACAGAAGCTTAAACATGTCTGTACCCATCAATTGGTGGCAAGCGGTTATGAGATCTCAGCTGGCTTATGTCAGGGGATGCTGCCTGTGTTGGAAATCTAGTCAGAGAACCTTATTTTTCAGTGTGTCATAAAAGTGATTCCATAGACTGCACTGGGACTTTGTCCCTGTTTGAGCCTAGAATCAATGTAGTTAGAGCAGATGTGAAATATTGCTTAAGTTCTAATTATTCTAATTGTTTCAAAAAGGTTTTTTTCCATATTTGGACAGTCTCTTTATGTCTAAACCAGTCTTTTCCCTGATGGAGAAACTTGCAATGAGGCAATTTAGGTGTATCAACCCTCAGATAGAAAATCTCTCATTTAAGGAACTTCTCAGTGGAGGGAAACCTGCAGTGGATGGCTATGAGGACATAAATTATTATTTTGGGCAACAATATTTGATCAGCAGAAACCTGAGCAGCCCTCTGTTGTATGGAGTCTTGAACATCAGCTGTTGAGAAAGGGAAGAAAAGATTCTTCTGAGAAAAAGGTTTTCTCAGGAGCCAAGGAAATGTGCCAGACTTTGTCCCATCTATAGAAATTATTTCAGAATATTTCAGAATATTTCAGGTTGGAAGGGACCTCTACAGATCATCTAGTCCAACCTTCCTGCTCAAGCAGGCACACCTAGAGCATGTGGCACAGGGTGGCATCCAGGCGGGTTTTGAAGACCTCCAGAGAAGGAGACTCCACAACCTCCCTGGGCAGCCTGTTCCACTGCTCTGTCACCCTAACAGTAAAGAAGTTCCTCCTCACCTGGMGACGGAACTTCTTGTGYTTCAGCTTGTGGCCATTACCCCTCGTCCTATCGCTGGCCACCAGTGAGAACAGCCTGTCCCCTTCCGCCCTGCATTCTCCCTTCCTGAACTTATACATATTAATCATATCCCCTCTGAGCCGTCTCTTCTCCAGAGAAAACAGGCCCAGCTCGCTCAGCCTCTCTTCATACGAGAGATGTTCCATACCCTTAATCATCCTGGTTGCCCTTCTCTGGACCCTCTCCAGAAGCTCCACGTCCTTCCTATACTGGGGAGCCCAGAACTGCACACAGTACTCCAGGTGCGGCCTCACCAGAGCTGAGTAGAGGGGCAGAATCACCTCCCTTGACCTGCTGGCAACGCTCCTCCTGATGCAGGCCAGGATGCCATTGGCCTTCTTGGCCACGAGGGCACACTGCTCACTCATGGTTAACTTAGTGTCAACCAGGACTCCCAGGTCCCTCTCCGTGGAGGTGCTTTCCAGCAGGTCCACCCCTAATCTGTACTGATGCCTGGGGTTATTCCTCCCCAGGTGCAGGACCCTACACTTGTCCTTATTGAACCTCATGAGGTTCCTCTCTGCCCAACTCTCCAGCCTGTAGTATCACAATATATGGAGCTCTCTCTTGCTGTAGTATCTCTTCCTGTGTCTCAGCTATCTGAAAGGAGGAGATGCTGAACGCAGATTCCTTTTCCCTTTGCTTCCTTGGGTCATATTGAGGCTTTGAATAAGATAAATCCTAGTGATAATGTAGGCAGATGTACAAGGTCACCAAACTCTGCAAAGCAGGACTGGCCCACTGAAGTGTAAGAGTCTTTTTGTAGTGGTGAAGAGACCAGCCATGTGCAGTACTATGAGAAGAGAGGAAAAAGAAGTCTGGAAATCCCTGGTGCTTCCCTGTGAGGCACCCTGAACAATGGGGAGCTGGTCCATTGTTGCTGGCAGACTCTTCTCCTTGGCCTTTCTCAGGGCGTTGAGATAAGTGAGTGCATGTCCTCAGGACTGACTTGCACATCAGGACTTTAGTGCTGTGGCCCCATATCTGTGCAGAAGGATGCCTACAAGAACACTGGATTTTATTTTTTATTTTTTATTTTTTATTTTTTATTTTTTATTTTATTTTTTATTTTTTATTTTTTATTTTTTATTTTTTATTTTTTATTTTTTATTTTTTATTTTTTATTTTTTATTTTTTATTTTTTATTTTTTATTTTTATTTTTTATTTTTTATTTTTTATGCCAAGCAGGCATCCTGCTTTTCCAACTGTACCCTTCTCATTGCATTTTTAGTTTTTTTCTTAATAAAGTTCATCTTCAGCTTAAACAATACCCAGCCAGATAAAATACGCAGGTTTTTGTAGTGTTCTTTATTGATATCAGTTGATGTTGCATGCCTGTTGTGTGACAGCATTTGAATACCTTTGAGACTCAATTTATCACTCGCTTATAATGCAGCAAAGCAGTTAGCAAAATGTCTTTCCAGGCAATTTGGATGAAGCACAATTTGTTGCCATACTCACAGCCTCTGTACTCTACAAAAGGGCACCTAACCCTTGAGTGAAGCACATTCCAGTGATTTGTTACCCAGATAGAATTGGCATAATATCAAATCACTTAACCTGTGGGGAAACTCATACTCTAATTTTAATATGATATTGGACTCACCCCTTGTTTAGAGTAACTGAAACATTCAGCATCAATTTGTCCAAGAAGTGCCTGTCAAGTGTTTTATACCTTATTCAGATCATATAAATTTATATATATCTTTTTTTAATGTTCTAAAACAAGCTCTTGGAGGCAATGTCATTTTGACTGTGGTGCTTGGGTTTTTTGTTTTTGGGTTTTTTTTTTTTTTTTTTTTTGTTTTTTTTTTTTTTGCTTTTTCTCCATGCCCATTGTTCCTTTGATTTTGGTACTCATTTAGCGCACCTTGTTCAAATATCACTGTCAAGTACTTAAATGCATGTGGAAAAAAAAAGCCTCCTTTTGAGTAATTTCATGTCACTGGTGACTTTTTTTGGCCCACTTCTTTCATCAAGTTCATAATTAATTTTAATCCTGTCTTTTTGTCTTCCAACTTGATTAACATACACGCCACACAATCCTCCAAGCCATTACTGAGAGTAATGAATAATATTGGACCCAGAATGAGTCTCCCTGGACACATGTAACAACTCCTCCCAGCTCAAAATTGAGCTATTAATAATGGCTTTCTCTGTTCAGCCCTTTTAGCAGATTATGTGCCTGTCGTTTTAATGGTGTCATTCTGAACCACATATATCAAGTTTGAAGAACATTGTGTAGACCTGCATCAAATCCCTTGCTGAACTCAATCTGTGTGCAGCTAGGCCTGCATACTTTTCATGTTAAGCAACAGTGGTTTATCACTCAGTCCCTGCCCAAAGACTTTGTAATTTAAGGACCGAAGGACTTGATCCTAGTCTAGAACTTTGCAAGCAGCTACAATTTCAGAGAGACTTGGGTTAGCTATTGCAGGGAACTGTTGGTTATTGCAGGGAACTGCTGCACAGTCGTGTATCCTATTTGTGATTTACACAAATAAGATTTGTGATTTACTTCACGTTTTCATTTCTCTTAGTTGCCCTTCAAAAACAAGCAGGGTCTCTTGACTTAGGAAGGATCTTAGGAGGATCTCTCTCTTCTTCCACATACCACTTTTCTGTACTGACATGGGAAATACTCCTCGATTACCCTTTTATTAGGCTTCCTTTCTGCTTTGTTATTCTGGTAATATTTCCAGACCTTTTCTTCCCAAAACTCCCCATCTCATTATCACATATGCCAATAGGATATTTAAGGAGTTTATATACTTGTCAATTGGATGAGCAAGACGAGCAATAGCAGGTGCACTGGGTGGTTTATTGTAATGTGCCAATGGACATTTAGCTCAAATTATTTTTTTAAAATACTTCCACCTTATATTAGTGTGAAGACTTGAATTTTCTTAAGTGACCAGAATCCATCAACCATTTCTGTTGTGTTAATTGCTCTTATAATGATTTGGGGGCGAGATTTGGGATTTTGGTGAGGTCTCCTCTCCCTGTCAATATGTTTTATATTCTCTGTTGAACAACAGACTAGAAGCCATACTTACAAGCAAGCTCTTCGAGAGGATGAAAACAGAAGATTAGAGGAGATGAAGCAAGAGCAACGGAGAAAGGTGATTGTACGTTAGCAGTTTGCATATTGTATCATTTTTGCATGCTGTGAAACCAATTAAATGCATTGATTATTGTAGCCTAAGCACAGAACTTATCTTCAGGGAAAGTGATTGGGTTGTTGTTCTCAAATATTGTAAGAGAGATGAGCCACACTATAAGATTTGGGTGTACAGTGAATTATCTTCTGAGTTCATGGTTATTTGCATCTAGAAGACAAGTTTCTACTTGTCTCCCCATTTGAGCCATTGTGCAGGGTGTTTTCTGGATCATGATTGCACAATTTCAGACTCTAAGGAAACCAATTTCCTCTCTTTCAGGCAGAAGGATCTTACTGAGATATTCATGATTATCCATTTTTAGACAACCAAGGCCTGTGCACCTTGCCTTTTAAAATAAGTGTGCAGAAGCACTCAGATTTACTGTTCACTGTCATCTTCAGTGTTTAGTTGGTTTATTAACCGAATAAACCAAGAATTCAGAGTAGTCTAAAAGCAGGTATGCCATAACTACAAGTGAGAAATCCACCTTCTGCATATGCAAGACATGGTCTGAAATGCATCCTAGCCCATCCAGTCTCTTTAGGATCATTTTGGGTACTATGAACATGTGGAATCTCCACAAGGCTGTAACCTCATGCTAAACTCACTCTCTCACCTGCATGCTAAACTCACTCTCTCACCTGCAGTTCAAAATGTGCAAGTATGAGAAGGACAACGTTAAATGCAAATCTCTGAAGAAACATTGGCAAATACTAAGCATCTAGTTAACCCTGTGCTGTTGTTCATATCCAAGTTAATGCTAAACTGCTTCCACAGAAGTAGATGTTTTGGTAACTCAACAAATCCCATAGAATGCATTTCTAATAGAGCTGGAGAAGTGACTTGATCCCTTCACAGGTGCTTTTCATTAAGTGCTGACAATAATTGTGTTCTTTAAATAGTATTTTAGTTACTAGAATGCTAGAAGCAAAAAGAAAAGAAAGAAGCAAATAAATAAATGAACACACAGCCTTAACTGAGAGTGAATTTTAACTGTTTTGTTAGGTGTGTAACTACCCCCTGGAACAATACACAAGAAAAATCCTTCAGAGCTAGCCATGGGGGTCTGCAACTGCTGCATTGAGCATATGTTCTGCTATAGACAAAATAAATACAAGTGTGAATTAAACCGACCTCACAGAGCACAAGCATGCTAGGAGGAGGTAGAGCTGGGACTCTTTGCTGGTTAACATAGATTAAGGTGAAGGTGTTGACTGATTCCAAGACTGTTCTTTCTTTGTGTGCCATTCTAGAGTGCTCCTTCCCTCCGTATTTGCAGTTGCCTATTGCATAGATTAATGTACTGCTTACAAACCCACTGCAAATAATACATACTTTAAAAGCCGAATGATTGTCCCTAAGATTTATGTTGGGTTATTTCAAACTAATATGTATTAAAGTAACTGTAAATTGTCCTGTGTGCACCTTCTAGTACAATGTTGCTGTAAAATGCATAGGTATTGTCAGTTGAATTTTTTTAGACTAAGTTTTAGTATGTATAGTATGATTTAAAAATTTTCATTGCGCTTTAAACAGTGCATCATACACACACAATATATTTCAGAACATTACTCCGGGAGAGGACTCAGCATATTGGAAAGTCAGATACTGGATTTTAATTTTCAGGTT
Source organism: Nothoprocta perdicaria (assembly GCF_003342845.1). Lineage (NCBI taxonomy): Eukaryota > Metazoa > Chordata > Aves > Tinamiformes > Tinamidae > Nothoprocta > Nothoprocta perdicaria. Next base: position 165,861 of record NW_020454594.1, read on the forward strand.
GAATAGTTATTTAAAACAGTGAAAATTAAGGTTGGCTTTTTATTTCTTAATCCTGTTTCTTCTTTTAAGGCTAGACAAATATTGATACACAACACATTTGCAGTTATTGATTTTTTTTTGCATACATTTATTGCACAGTTTTTATTTAATGTTCCAGATAAATTGATTTTTCTTTTTCTTTTGTGTTCGTAGTTTCATTCAGTCATTGAAGCTTTCTTTTATCAGACTGCGTAATTTAACTTTACTTTCTAGTCCTACTACTACTCAGTTGCTATGGAAAATGTGAAGGATGGGTCTTTTCTTATTTCTTTCCCCTCCCCCTTGCAAGTGAAATTCTCTTTGCAGAAAAATCTGCATCTTCAATTCTTGGGTGCATTTCAGGGAGTAAGAGACAAACAAGTAAGTACTCAGGCATAGCACAGTCATAAGCTGTGTTTCCTTAGCAGTCCAGCCTGAAAATGCAGAGGCAAACTCTCTTCTCCAGAGAAGTCCCTTTGAAGTTATTTATATACTGTAGTATTACATAATGTAAGGTTTGTAGTCTCCAATTCTAACATTTTTAGCTAGACAGGAGAAAAGAAATTCACATGTACAGCAAGGCCACTGAACATGGAGTGCGTGTGTGATCATTTTGTTATGGGTTCCGCACTGGAATAATGCTTTTGGAAGAGGCTTCCTGTCAAACTGATTTGGGAAAGCAGACAAAAGAGGAAAATACACAGTAGAGGTGCACCCTGAAATGCTTCACAGTGTTACGAGGCAAAGGACACATCTCCTTTGCACCTACCAAGGTCATGTTGGGCTGTGTTGGCTCGTGTGAAGGGCCTTAGGTAATCTTTGCCCCCCTGCCTGTGAGTTGGAGCAGGAGGAAGCTGAAGGTCTCAAGCTGAAGGCTTCACATGTTTCTCTGTCACAGAGCACAGCAAACTCTACCTCAAGGTACTGAGGGCATGAAGGAACAGCACGTGCAAAATAGAGACGTGGCTAGAGGGACAAACCTTGCATGTGGACTGGCATTGCCTTAAGTGTATGAATGCAGCTGTTTGAGTTGTTTTGGTTTCTACTTTTTAGACACAAATATATCTTATCTAGTGCAACCGTGAACAGAAAACTGAGCTCAATTTTTAATAAAGGGCTGTCATGTAAATGAAATGCTATTGAGGGAAGTTTTGTAAATACCACATTTTTCTCATTGATGTTAACACCATGTGAAATTAATTGGGTTCTTAACATAGACAAGTTAATTAAAAAGGTTTATTTTCTGATTTTTATCATTCCCAGGCTGAATTAATGGAAATTAAACAAAAGCAAGAGGAAGAAGCCCGAACAAGAGCACACCAAAATGAACAGAGGAGGTAGGATGCAAAAAAAAAAAAAAAAAAAAATAGAGAGAGAGAGAATGCACTTTAATTGAATTCCTCTCCTAGAAAGGGTCTCAAAATTGCAACCATCCAGGTATTATAAAACTGCTGCAATGAGGATTCTTGACCTAGACTCTAGTTCACCTTTTCCTTCATATAAGTCACAATATCCAGAATTACTGCAACTCACAGTATGCAATTTGACATAGACTGCCATTTTATTTATCCCTCAGCATTAAGCTGAAGTACTGAAAGCTAGCTGAATGAATACATACATACATATATATACACACACATATATATATATATGTATGTATACAAACATACTTTGTAATGGGCTCAAACACACTTTATAATGCACTACTTTGTCCATGCAACTTCTTCAGTGTCACAGAAGCTAACAGGCAGAGCTAAGCCTGAGTTTATATACTCACTCAGAGCTAACACTGAGTTTATACAGTTTATACAGAGATAAACTGCATTGTGGCAAAGCCTTCTATAGTTGCAGTGTTTTGTGTCTCGCTGGCGTGCCATGACCCTGTTTTGTGATTTTAATCTTATAGTTCTATCTACGTTCTTTTGAAACACAGCTATATTCTCTGCTTGGTTTTCAGCAAGTAAAAACCACCTCTCAGTCTCAACTATAAAAGCCCCATCACTGGGATGTGGGGAGGTTGTTATATATCATCGAAGTATTTAAGAAAAGAAGTAATTTTGAGAGCAATCACTCTTCATACTGTTTTCTATTTTTCTTTCCAGCAAATATATTGAAATAATTAGCTATAGAATTAATGAAATATTTTAGACTAAGTCCATCTCTGTTTCCCTAGATAGAAATAAAGTTTAGAAACCTGCAATCTCTCATTTTGCATCCTTTTTGAGAGAAATCATGTAAAACATGACTGTCATTTCTAAACCTATGTGTCAGGCCTAGGTATAAATGAGAGGGAAGAAGATGCAACCTTCAGCCAGTTTGAAAATAATTAAAACAGACTGAGGGGAAAGTGTATTTATGTGTTCCAGATTGATAAAGCCATACAAGAAAATGCTAGAGGTTCTGAACTGAAGGGCAGGGAAAATTGACAACTGCACAACTTCTCTATTAGTAATGAACTTAAGTGGCTTTTTCATTGGCATTAGGAAATCAGTACTTTAGAAGCTGTCCTTGTGTACTGCAAGCTGAAAGGCTACTTAAGGTGAATTGTCTAAATAGCCCAACTCACTGTGAATGTGGGTGCTGTGCACGTAGACTTTCTACTGAGGATTTAGATGCATTTCTCACAGCAGCCACGAGATGCTTTTTAATCATAAAAGATTGATCACAAGGTAGGAATAAACCTCAAGAACTGAAAATGAAATCCACCCTGTCTTATGCCGTTCTTTAGTTATTCAGCACAGACTTGAAAGGCAGTGAAGTGTATGTTTAACTGAGAATAGGGAAAGCCACTCACAGAGGTTTCAATCTCCCAAATTTGTGAACTCCTCAGCTACCATTTCATTGTTTTTAAGGGTAAACAATGCTTTCCTGGACCGACTACAGAACAAAACGCAAGCTAATAGCATCTGCCAACCTGAATATCCGAGGAGTCAGAACTACTACAGTAACAACTAATGGGTAAGTTTATGGATCTAGAACATGAAAGCAATAGGATTTCTTTTAAAGGTCATTTTTCCCTGGATACTGCTCTGTAGATGTGTTTGTTTAGTCTGTTCATTAAACTTACATTCCTTTCTTGTTGCCTATGCTCTTAAAAAAATCTGTCCTTAAATGTATGCTATTTGTATGGGGGAGGAATTAAGAATTTCCCTTACAGAAGAAGCATATTGATTTCCATGCAAGATGCTGTATCCAAGTTCCTTTCTTAACTTTGGAACAAGAATCATCAAATCTTAAGGAGTTCTTTTTTTCTTTTTCTTTTAAATGAGAGATGCTTGGAAATGCTATAAACATTTTAATATGATACTGAAATTGGATGGGAGGAAAAATATGAAAGATACAGCTGTTCATTTTTTTTTTCCCCATATAAAGTTGTAGCAAGGAAAATCCAACTGCATCCATTTAAATCCATTTAAAATATACAGTACTTAGAAGGTTTCTCTGAAGAAAAGGTATCTTAACTCTAGCTTATTAAATATTCAGTCCTAGATACTAGATTTTCTCCACTGTTTTAATGAGGCGTAAGTGTGATTGTTGTTACTTGGAATTGCATTCTTCAGTGATTCAAAAACATTTTGTAGTATTTCCACTGTGGAAATTTCCATTAGGGTGAAACTGCATTACTGGGAGGACAGTAGTGCAGAAATGGAAGCCTTAAGAGGACTGAAAAGCAAAGATATGCAAGTCTAATAATGCAGTGAATGTTTCAGAGTAGAGTAGTGGAAACCAAATGAATTTTGAGGTGGACTAGTTTAATTATTCTGGCCATTTGAGGCCCATCCTGAACCTGTATAAATCTGCTTAATTACATGTGAAAGTAGCCCTGTCTAATCCATGTGTTGGTAGACATTCACAGGAGTGTGGATTTGTATCTTGGCAGGTGAATGACAAGAGAACTGCAGTTCAGGTTCCTACTAAGTCCTGAACCTAAAAGGCATGTCAGAAATGCAAGTATTTGTTATTGCTGGAGTTTTCTAGGCACTCTGGATAGAGATTCTTTTAATCACTACAAACTTCAGGCAAGCTCTGTTGACCTGCCAGCTAATGACCCATAGGGTTGGGTGGTAGTTACTGGGTGAACTAGTTCACTAGGGCCCTTACCAGCAAGTCTTGCACGATGGCAAGCCAGACAGTCCAGGAGTTACTGGAAGTCAAGCTTGTGATATCCAGGCTAGTGAGGGAGTGAGTTAAGAGTGTTCTCTGGCAGATCTATGACAGATCTGAAAAGGTGTCTGTAGACAGCAGTAATGCAGACCTTGGGTAGGGCAGAGCCAACTTTTGCCTAGTCAGGGACAAAAGGTAAAAATCTTCTGAATGGAAACTGGTAATTAGACCAGTAAGGGCAGCATTGTTCTTTATATTTCGTTTATGTCTTTTATCCCAATCCGTAAACCACTTCCTGAGAAAACCAAAAAGGAAGTCTATCAGAGAGCAGGATCCCAAATATCTCAAACTGCCATGCATCCACTGCCATGACTGGGAACTTGGCTGTCATCTGTGGTGGAAGTGGAGCTTTTCCTATGGTCAGATCCCATAGGTTGTCTTCTATACAGCACTTGTTTGTACCACCAAATGCATATACTGAACCCAGACACAATTTCAGTAATAGACAGCTCTATGATGTACACAACCAATATATCATTTTTTAATAAAGTAAGAATGCACTGATACAATTGCAACAAAACCCTCTGAGTAGGAGTAGTGATAAATTTCCCACTCTGGGTGTTTACTTAATAGTTCCCAAGGAACTTGCCTGCTGTTGGATAATGCTAGTTTATCTGCTTTTCATGTAAAATAAGGCTAAGCAAAACAAAAAAAGACTGAAGTATGAAAGAATATGTCACCACTGAAAGGAGTTAAAGATGAGTATTTGTAGCAAGAGCAAGAGAGAAAAGTCTCTTGCCAAAGATAGCTTTGAGGCTGCAATCTCAGTGTCTTTGAGTATATCCGAATTCTTCCTTGTGTTTTTGAACAGGAAGACTTGACCTCCAGGTGAGCCATAGAAGTTATGTAGTCAGCAGCACAATCTATAACATTGAAGAGGGTTTAATGGGAGCAGGTCAGACTATCCACCAAGATTAAAAGGAATGAAACGAGTTCCTGAAGTTACAACCTGCAAGTGTTTGGAGTTTGCATCTTCTGTGCAACAGCATTGAAGAGGAAGTATCTGTTGCTGTTTGTTTTTTATTTGTTTGTTTTCTGGTTCAACTCTTGCATCACAATGACTCTACATGTGTAGAAAATGGTGCTGTGCTATCCATACGCCTCCTGTATTTTTTTACAGTCTGCTTTCCTAAAGAAATGAAGTTTTCTCCATCACGCTGTAAGGATTTTCAGCCTTCTGACCAATCTTTGCTGGAGTTGAAGGGGTATATGAGCCTTAAAGATAATTAGGCTTTGTGAAAAGCAGTGGCTGGAGGAGGGAGGTGGATTTATTGTTTGGGTTTGGGGAACAAGGAGAAGACTAGTTATGCTGCCCATGATTTTGTCCCCTGATTGATAGGAAATGAGGTCTTAAAAGCTCTGCCTTCCAGACATTGTGTGTTTTATTAGGAATATTTATATGCTGTTATTTCAAGAAGTATCTTAATGGAAGTAATCTTGTCTGCATTTTTTGGTTATAAATGCCAGGGTGCTCTCTGGGTGGTTGTCATTTGCTTTTTCTAATGGGAAGACAATTTAATAAATTTCCACTTCTCTCTCAGAGCTACGGCACCCTAGAGATAGACAAGAGTCTGATTATAGGCTACATGGAAAACTTTGATGTCCCCTGTGCTGCCATTGTCTTAAACTCCTAAATGGTTTACACTTATGTTTAAATAATATATATATATGTGTGTGTGTGTGTATATATATATATATAAATAAAAATTTCGATATCGAAGTTTGGCCAGTGGGGCAATGGGGTTTAATCCTCACGTAAGTGCAGCCTATAACTGAGATGATTTCTGTTCACTGTAGTGCAACAAGTTATTAGTTTTGTTTAAATATAAAAATACTTCTACTTTTATGAAAGAACAATTTTATTAACAGTTAAGCACTTTTATATTTGCTCCCTTGTGAGATTTGCCCATACTGTAGTACTGAGGGATTTGCAGCAAAGTGCAAATATATAGCAAGCTAATAGAAGAATCCTTGGCTGAGTTTTGGGGATTTGTATTTGTGTGTGTATTTGGGTTTTTTGTTATCTATATATCCATATAGATAAATATGGAAATCCAGTATTGACAAGGCCCCTTTTGTTTATTCTATTAATAGAGAAAAGGTCATATGGCAAATAGCTAGAATTTATGTGTCGAATCCTCTTTAATGAAATACTAGTTTCCTTGTTGCAACGCCGAGCTGTAATCAAGCTGCAGTGGAGAAGGCAAGATGACATATTGCACCTTCTCGGCTCAATGTCTCCACTACAGCGTGTCGGGCATAAGAATGAGGAGGGCTCTTTCACGTGCTGACTCTGCTCTTCCAGGTGATGCATAATTCTAGATATTTAGAGGAGGAAACAACCTGTGGCCTGAACACACAGGTGCGGAGTGACAGGAAACCACATTCGTCCTTCCCACATATAGATCGACAACTCGGTGGATACTAAATAAAACTGTTTTAAACACGGTGAGGGGATTAGCACGTGGTTTAGCTATTGTAGTGTGCTGCATTAGAGTGTGCCTCTGGAGTCTGTCAACACTGGATTTATATTATTTGCTTACGGTTTGATAGAGAACATGTCGTGAATTTTCCTGGTGTACAACAAAGGAAAATGATACCTCAGAATTATGAAGTGGGAAGGCCAACGTGTATATCACAGTCTTCCATATATAATTAGACTTAAATGGCTATGTTAGTGAGCTTTGGCAAGTATGGGGTTGCACTGAAAATGCTGCTTTCACAGCACAAACAAAAACCTTTTCATTTAAACTGGGAGCACTGTAAATGGAATATTTATATAAGAAGCCCCTTGATTGCAGTCCACTGTGGTTATTCTTAGCAAAGAACATGTCTTGCTAATCTAGCTTTAACCTGATCAGTCTAGGTACGATCTGTATTGGAAAGGATATTTTTTTTTCTTTTATTGTGAGTAAAGTGCTAGTCTTTCCTGCCAGAATGATGAAGGAAAATTTAATAAATAAATAAACCCCACTCCACAGGATATCAATATCATGAAATTAGCATTGATATAGGGACCAAAATTGAGTGGGTCCTGACATGCTGTAGCTGACTTTAATAACTTACCTTTGAAAAGCCAGTCAAACAGCATATGCAGATGTGCTCTGCCTGGCTTGACTTTGAGCTCAGTCATTGTTTCCTTTTGAATGTCTCACTTTAAAAGAGAATAGTTGGGAGCCTGGGGAGGAAGGGAAGAAACCTTTTATTCCTTCCGTTTGTGTGAGATCAAGAAGGGATTGAGGCATCTGAAGGTATTTGCTGTGCTTTTGGATTGCCTCTTTTCAGCAAAACCAGGATATACTTATCTGTTTTCATATATCCCTCTATTGACATTCAGTTCAAATGCGAGAAATACTTATTACTGTAACTGGAATTTAGCAGAAGGGTTTAATTATTTAGGTGGACTTTGAAAAGGCAGAAAAGGCACCAAATAATTAAGAAACAAAATCCACCTAAGTGGATAGCAATAATTGTGTAAATACGTTGTTGTAAATCTGTTTGTATTGTAATAAGGTAGTCATTTTTTCCTTTTTTTTTTTTTAATCTGGGAGTCAAACTATTTGGGGACAAAAGACCGGTGTTGTCCAAAGGTAAGAATAATAAATTTTAGTTGTTTCTGGTGTCAGTAATGGTGTTAATTTAACTTCATATTTGATATTTCCTTATGATAGGTTATGTGGGTTTATCCTCAAGTAATATGAAAGAGATAACTGTGTCAGTGCACATAGACTAATATATACTAATTCTGAAACCAGCCCTTGCCAAGTGGCCCTGTTCATTTCTGGATCTTTGAAGGGTAAAATCACTACAACCATGTTCTCTCAACGAACAACTGCAAAATGTGTGTGCTTCTATCAGAGGAAGAGCTGATGCTGCTGGAAGCATCTGCTCCAGGTGTAGTGATGCTGATGCTGAAACCTCCGTACAGTTGCATTCACTTTTCCAGTCTTAGGCCAAAAAACAGGGCAGCTGAGGAAAGCAGCTGGCAGTGCAGGACTTGTTTGTGCAACTTCCAGTGGTTGTAAGTGAAATAAACCGATTCTGTTCTGGGCTGCATTTGTCTGCCTATTTCTCATGGGAGAAAAAAACAGAAACTGTTCATATCAGTCGGGTCTGGTGGTCAAACACCAGGCCTGAGAGACAGAAATCAAGCCTCCTGTTTTCAAATGACCTTTTCATAAGCTTCACTGCTCTGCCGTCCTTTTCTCAAATGGGTTCCCTACCCCAATTCCCAGTTCTCATTTTAAAACTTTTGCAGAGCCCTTTCCTTTGTGGCTCCTGGAATTTTGAAGCAAATGCCGGGTCCTGACATGCACTACTATTGCCTTAGGACATGGCTTTGACAGAACTCATTTTTTAAAAGCTAGAATGTTATAAAGAGGAAATGGAGGGAGGGGAGAAGGTTAAAAACCAATCTTCCTTTTAGCTCTTCTCCTACAGATTGAGATACTCTCAATTTCTCATGCCTCTCTTTCTTCCCAGCTTTCTGTTCCAGTAGTTGTTATTAGTGAATATTTTTGCAGCAGATTTGTATTCTAAAGATGGGATTCAAATGATGATGTTGGCCTCTCATGAACTGTCCCTTCACTTTTAGGAGCAGTAAGGTGTTATTAAAAATTAACTTAAAGTCACCAGACAGACAGTGAATAGACAAAGACAACTTCCCATGGGGAAAGAAATGGCCGTCTTGTGCAGCACGCAATCCTGCTAGGTTTTGTAAATCTGGGGCAGTAGAAGGAGCTTCAGCTCCCAGGATTTCTTTGTTTGCTTTGTGTTGTTGTTTTTTGGCAATATTTACAACATCAATGGTATATTTACATATGAAGTGTATGAGTTGTGGATGGTTTTGCTTTTTCATGCTTTGTTTTGCTGTTGGTTTGAAAGCACATTTCAGCTTGCTACATTAATGTATTGTTCAAAGAGTTATTAATATGTCTGCAGATAATTAGAATTTTGTGAATCAAATTTACAAGAAGATAGAAATCCTTTCATGAGTGCTTTACATAATTAAATGTTTAAACCTGTCGGAAGAAAAGGGGAGAGTTTATTTTCCAGCGGACTTAATCCTGGAGCAGCGTGACTTTGATTTTTGTTTTGCTGTAAAAGATTATTTTGAATTCTGTTCTCTTCCTCTTGTTGCAGGGTATTGGAGGAATATTCACTTTTATCCGGCCTTGGCCAAACAACCTTGTAAAAGCTTCAAGCAAACTCTCTTCTGTCATGGCGTTCATTTATTTTCTTCCTTACCCTGTCTTCAACTCCACACCCACTTCACGAGCAATCTGCAGAGGCTGGTTCTAGCTGTCATTATTCACGTGTATCACATGCAGCTGATTATAAAAGTCTTATTTAATTTTTAATAAACAAATGTCTCATTTTCATAAATGTTTTGCCTCATACAGAAAGCAATTATCGCAGTTATTGGGATCTCAGAGAGAGGAAAAAAATAATAAAGCGCCCACAGAAACTGCAGGAATATCAATGTGTACGTTTTGTTCTGTACCCAGGCAAAAACTTCTCAGAGACTTAAACTGAAGTAGCTTATGAGTAGGGAGGAGGAGAGAGAATGCAGTTGTTTTTATTCATGCTGTTGTTTATGAACTACTGTATTTATACACATGGCTTCTTCTTGAGCATTTGCTGCTGTATTGTTGATAGAATCTTTCAAATGTTTTTTAAATGGTACAATATCCATGGGAGAAATAAAACTAAATGTTTTTTGATGTTATTTCGTCTTCTTTCCTTTTTCTATGATAGAACAGTTTTTCCCTTTTACCTGTATTACCTGCAACTTCTGTCACAGAAGTGGGCAACACTATTGCAAGTTTGGCTTTAGATTCTTGCTTTTTTTCCCCTGTATTTTCATGGAATTGAGATCATATATCCCTGTTTTTGCAAAGAACAACATGTTGATGCTTTCCGAGAGTCAGATGTACAACCTAAATATGCCTAATGAAAAAGGAAGATGTGCAGCACGTGGTGCATAAGCCATGCAGATAAAACAAATCTTCTGCATTTACAAGTATATTGTAGGCAACGTTAAAGACTTCCTGTACAGTTTTTCCTGTCCACAGGTGTGCCAAGGTATTTTTTGACCAGTATTTTCTTGGTACAATATGACTATATTCATAAAAGATGACTTGAAGGGTGGGTGGGATGTATGTATGTGCATGCAAGTGTATTTTAAAGAAAATGTCTTTTCTTTAATCAGGTCCTCTTGTACTAAGGCTTGCAAGTGGTTGTTTTGAAGCAGCTTTTCCACATTGGGAATTCCGTACTCCTAAGTCCTCCTGAGGAGGCTGAGTGAGAGGGGAAGTCACCATGGCCACTGGCAAGTTAAAATGCAGTATGATCATGTTGCTGTGTGGAAAGGAGGGGAGAGAGAGAGAGAAAAAAAAATCTTACTAACTTGCTGTTTTCATATTCAGGAACAGTGATGGCAAATCACCTTGGATAACCTCTTCCATTAAGCTTGTCTACTTTCTTTTGGCTGTCTTCAAAGATGAAACTTCATCGCAGCCTTCAGAGTGCTTTCTGTTATCCAGCATTTCAATCTCTTATTTGAAATGCTTTCCACAGCGTTTAGCTATTTCAATCATTGACTATTCCAGCCTTTTATAATGGCAAAGTGTCTAGATTTTCCCTGTGCTATCTTCCTGAGCAGAACAAACAACTCTATATGAACAGTGGCTGGGCAATGTCTTTGACAGCCATGGCCTGCAATGGAGATGATAAGAGGTTACATGCATATGAGAACTGATGTTATGAGGATATCTAGAAATAGCTTTTCTTACCCTGTTGCAAGCCTTCGGTATCTCAAAATTACCCCCTTCCCCTAAGAACACCTTGCCAAGACTTTCAAGTTACTACTCTTTTACTTTAGATAGTAGACATCATTTTAAAGGAGTTATAATGAAATGGACTTGCTGTAGACTGGAAGCAGGCTTCATTATCAATCAACAGTTTAGAAACTAATAGCTTTTACTATCTACCTGTTGCAGTGAAGCTTTGAGGAAAGTTTTTAAATGTAAATAGTTCTCCTCTGGCTATAAACTTGCACAACCAAAATTAATTATCTGTTATGCAGTGATATGAAAAGAAATCTTATTTATGTGAAAGTAACAACTTCGGTGATTTTGAGACTAAAGTTGAGACCATCATCATGCATTGATGATGTTGGTAGTGTTTCAGAAACATATATTGCTAATAGGATTAGTATAGAGTTAGGATTTAGAATAGGAACCACCCTAGCTTTATCTGTGTTGATACCAATTTGTGTCAGCAGAATGGCTAAACCATTAGAATCCAGCTATTTTGAATTTCAGTTTGAATTGACAGCACAATTCCTGTCTAGATTTTTTGGACCATCTAAGTCAGGAAATGCCTTCCTCGGAAGAAATGCAGTATTCATTTAAGGAATTTACAGTATTGATGTATGGAGCAAATCCATGTCTCCCACCTTGAAGAATACCTCACCTGTCAGGCTCTTAATGGTGGGACTCATCAGTGATGCTCTGATGGCTTTTTTACACACCCCCTGCTCTATGCTAAAGGACGAAGTTCTCTGGGAAATGAAAAGGGGCATGTCAGTATAGCCAAGAGCTGGGTGAAAGGGTGGTGAATGTGTATGATGTGGCTCTTCCTGCTCTGTCCATCCCATGCAGTGCCCGAGTCTGCCCTCTCCCATGCTCACTTGCTCTTTCACTCACCTCCAGGTGCTTGTTTTCTATAGTCCTTCTCCTAAAGAATATACTCTTTCCCATTGAAATCCTTCTCGTTCCCTCTGTTATGCAATTCCTTCTTTCTGTTCAGTCGTACCACCTTTCTAACTAAATATTTCTGTCTCTCTCTCTCACCGAGTTGAATCAGATGCCTGTAATTTATAAATTATTTCTGGTATTCTTGGTCCAGTCAAAGGATTGACTCTCCAAGACATCTTGTCTAGCAACAATTGGATGAAACGGGGGGGTAAGGTGTTGCTTCAACTTTTTTTTTTTTGCTTTTTTTTTTTCAGTCACTATTCCCACTTCTCAAAGATATGTTTGTTTCACTGCACCCTAGATTGCCTGTTTTCCCATCTTTCCCTATGTCTTATACTGCCTACAGCTCTTTTCATCTCCCACTTTCACTCTTTTCTCTCCTTAATCCACATTTTCCACTTAACATCTCACAATCCAAGAAATAGTATTTGTGTCTTGCAGAGAGGAAAAGAAAGATCTTGCCCCAACTCGTTTTAAGTACCAACACCTCCTTTCTCTTGTTGCTTGCTTGCAATAATTCTATAGTTTGAAGTCATTCTTCCTGTATCTAACATCTGACAGGTTTTAATCAAAATCTCAAATGATTTTTCTCCATTGCACCTTGAAATTGGCTCGCTGTCTTCAACTCCATTTCTTGTTAGCAACTTTCAGTCTCCTTTCTTTCAGGCTCTGCCCATGATGACTCTGCAGGGTCCCTCTGGTTGCTCTCTCAGCACTTCTGGGGAGGTCTGCAAGACCCTGGATACCATTTTCAGTGCATCTGAGATGTGAACAGCTCCTTTTCCTCCCTTACCTCTTGAGAATTCCTGCAAGTGCCCCTCATTTTCTGGAATCAATACTTTTGTCTTGTCCTGACCTTAAAGGATAGTTCCAGCAAAGGATAGTTCCAGTGCTACAGGTAGAGGGGAAGTTTTTGCTGTGACTGGGGCTTTGGGGTAATGTAAGCATAAAGTTGAAATGCACTTGAGTTTCTTCAGCTTCTCATTAAAGACATTTTGAAATTTCAAATCATTTCAGGCATCTCATCTGAATTCTCTCCAGCCTGCTGTCATTAAAAGAAGTGCTGCTTTTTTTTTTTTTTTTTTTTTTTTTTGTGCCAACATTAATTAATTTTTTATTTTGCATCCTCCTGTGTTCTTTGCTGTTTGATCTTGGCACCTAGCTCTTTAATTAAAGAAAGGTAAGCCCAGATTCTCATGCAGTCTGGACCTTTCTCTAGAGTCTGCCTTTTTCACTTGCTGATCTTGTGGTCGTGGCTCAACTATGACCTTGCCACAAATTTCTCCTCGCTCCTCCCACCCAGTCCATGAATTAGCTGAACTACATTTGGATGAAAAGCTTTATGAGAAATATTCTTTTTGAAAGATTATTTCTTTCTGAAATCTCATTCCAAACAGTATTTTATTTTAAATTCTTACAGGTTTAATTTGCTGTGTTATGTAACTGATATTTTAATGTATGAGTATACATACTAATAATCTCATGAGAAGTGCATCCTGTTTATTTTCAAAGTTTTATCTTTCACTAAGCCACATTATTCAGTACTAATTATATTGCTGTCCCTTTATTCTTCATTGAACACATCCTGTTTTGCCTTCCTGAGATTTTGTCTTGGATAAGCATTAAACTGTCAGACCTGTAGTTACATTTTCAGCACTTTATCCTTTAAAAATATTGTTTCCTGTGATCTCTGTTCAATCTTTTGGACATTCACTGTATCTCAAAGGACATTGCCAGTATCCCACTTTGAAAATAGCACTTTAGCAATCTCCTCAGTCAATGCTTTCAAAGGCAGTGGTCCAAGTTTTCTGTGTTGGTGCTGTTTAGTAATCTCCTTTGCTGATGGAATAAAGAAACAGAGTTGTGCATTTTAACCTGGGAATAGCAATATGTCTGTTTTCCAAAACTAAATGAAGATTTTATGCTGGAGCGGGGGAAAAGGGATTTTGAGATTTTGTAGTTTTGTAGTTTTGCCTCCTCTTTGTCACAGTTTTTATTACTGTGCTCATCAGTAAGTGTTTTGCTTAGTTTCTCCTTTCTGTGCCTAGACTGGGATGTTTCTCTGCAAGTAGGCATCTAGGTGATCTAGTAGGCACCTAGTCCCGGGTGACCCTGTCCTCTTGACAGGAGCTGTTCTCCAGTCCCAGATAGTCCCAAATTCCTCCCAAGTTACAAAAATCCTGGCAGTTGGGTTCATACAAGCTGTGGTGCATTGGCAGGTGATGACAGGAGAGGCAACGTGCTTCATGTTTGCGTAATTTGCTCTTATCAGATAGGCTTTTATCCGAAAACATTTATATTTGTTCTACCAAGCAAAAGGTTTGGTACCAGCCTGCAAAAGAGAAAAAGTTATGAGAAGAGGAAAATAGCAAAGATAGTTCTAGTATGTCCATGACGTCGACATTCTCTTAGAGCTGTCACTTCAAAGCTTTGGGAAATGGCATGGTCCTTAAAGCCAGGAGAAAATCTCAGCTAGCCCTGATGTTAATTACCATCTTCACAGTGGTAGCCAAAGATTTCTGATTTAATCAGTTGAATTTCTTCAATGCGTTTCCTTCCTAAAACAGAGTATCCCATTCTGCCATTCTGATTTAGGTTTACTCTTGCAGACAAATGTTGATGTTTTTGACACATATATATGTGTGTGTGTGTGTGTGTGTGTGTGTGTGTGTGTGTGTGTAAAAAACTTGCTGAAATGCCTGTATCTTGACTTATATATGTTTTATTTATTTGTTTATTGTCTTTTTTTTTTTCAGACAATTGAACTACTTCTGCCTCTGTGAAAACTGTGGGATAATAGTTACTTACGTAGCACGTCTTGAAGGTAGCTGTAGTCAAGCACAGTGAAGCAACTCTAGAGCCTTCAGTCCTAGAAATTCACTGTTCCTGTTACATTAGACACTTGACCGAGCTCCATCTATATAAATTTTAAAAAGTAGTTACAGTGAACTCTTTTCTTTTTTAATTTTACTTACGAATGCACCCACTTTAGTTTTGCCCAAATAAAATGCCCCCCAAAAAACTCTTCCTTTCATTTCCCCCAGTGAGAAGAGAGGTCGAAGGGGTAACAATTTGATCAACTGGAGGATTTGTGGGGGTTAGCCTTTATTTTATGTGACTTTTCAGAAGTTCTGCACTACCCTGTCACACTGAATCAATTCTGATGAATTCTCTGGTCTCTTGAACTTCTATGTTTTCTATATGTGAGATCAAAACTCAAAGCGCCAATTACTTTACTCTTTAAATCAATGCCTCTCTTGGCTCTCCTTCAAAAACAGACTGTATGAAGCAGTGATTCATTCTGTTTTCACTGTTTAATCTAGAAAATGCATTGCTGTGCTCTTTGTACCCCAACAGTTGTCCCCAGGCAGAAAATAATGGGAAATACTGGTACTGAAATAGGTTAAATGGACAGGAAGCAAGCCTGACTGTAAAGATTAGGTAAATAAATGGACTCCAAGTAATCCCTACCTTACAAGTTGTGTCTGCTGTTGACTTCAACTGGAATGGTCAGCATTTGGGTCTTTTGAAAACTGAAGATCTTTTGAAGATTGGAGATTTGGATCTCTTGTCACAAAATGGGCATGCAAAATGAATACAATGCCGTAGGTGTGTGGGTGCACAAGCAAGCATTAAAAACAGATGCTATTGTTGCATCTTTTCATAAAACTTAGGATTGATAGGGGGTATCTTTCTCACAAGTTCTGTTTTCAAAATAACATAAGTTGCAGAAATCCTCATAATCTTTTAATGCTTTGAGGCCAAACAAACTGGAGAAGTAGGTGGATGCAACCATGGAATTGAGACAAGCAGACCACATACTGAATTTGTAGTGTGCATAGAGAGAGGAAAAGGAAATATATATTGGTCCTCCAAAAGCATGTTATTTTGTTTGAGGAGTGTTCCTGAGCTTCAACTATCTAAAGAGCAGGTCTATGCTAGCCTATCTGGAAGGTCATTTTTGACATGTGGAGTGAATCGGCGTTTGTGGATGTAAATATTTCTTCACTGTTGCTAGATTTTAGGCAACATGAATCCCAGCCTTAGCTACCTAGGCAGCTAGGTGGTTTATTTGTCACATATTACAGAATCACAGAATAGCCAGATTTGGAAGGGACCTCAGGAGATAGCTGGTCCAACCCTCCTGCTGAAGTGGGGTCACTTAGAGCAGATTGCTTTTGAGTGTCTGCAAGCACTCCACAATCATTTGGTGAACCTTTTCCACTGCTTAGTTACCTTCACAGTAAGGAAATGTTTCCTTGTGTTCAGAAGGAATTTCCTGTGTTTTGATTTGTGCCAGTTGCTTCTTGTTATGTGTCACTGGGAACCACCAAGAAGGATCTGGCCCCAGCATCTTTAACCTTCCTGTCAGATATTTATAAATATTGATAAGATACCTTTATCTTCTCCATACTGAACGCTCCAAGCTCTCTAAGCCCCTTCTTGTATGAGAGATGCTCTTGTCTCTTAATTATCTTTGTGGTCCTTTCTGGTAAGTTCCTGTCTTTCCTGTGCTGAGGACTCCAGAACTGGACAAAGCGCTCCACATGTGGTCTCACCAGTGCTGAAAAAGATGAAGGATCACCACCCTTGGCCTGCTGCCAACAGCATTCCCAATGCAGCTCAGGATGCGGTAGGCCACCTTTGCCATGAAGGCACATTGCTGTTTCAACTTGTCCTCTGCAAAGCTGTTTTTGAGCTTGTTAGCTCTCAGCCTGCGAGGTTTTTTTCTCCTGCTAGGAGCAGAACTTGGCATTTCCTAGTGTTGAACTTCATCAGGTTCCTCTCCACCCATTTCTCCAGCCTATCACGGTCTCTCTGAAGAGCAGCACAGCTCACTTATGTTATCAGCCACTCTTTCTCGTACGGCATCATCAGCAAACTTGCTGAGGGTGTCCTGTGTCCCACCATCCAGATCTTTAAAGATGTTAAACAGTGTTGGCCCTACTATCGATCCCTGGGGTTCCTCCACCAGTAACCGTTCTCCAGCTGCGTTTCATGCCACTGGTCATAACTCTGTGGTCTTGCTCTTTCAGACAATTTTCAGTCCACCTCCCTGGGCACTTATCTAGTTTACACTTCATCAGTTTATCTATATTTCCATAGTGCCAGCTATATGGGCAGTCCTGGGGCCTTTATTAATAATTATTTCCTTAAATAAACACAAAAGTTTTCCCTATTTCAATCTAGTAGTTTTAGCAAGTTGTTTTTAAGTCAAATGCAAAGATCATAGTTTAAACTGGAAATCTCAGTCCTTACTGATATCCTTTAGCACAACATCCTGAGAACAGTAGAAAATAAATGGTGAAATTTATGGCAGCATAAGGGTTGCACACAGTTACACACAGGTCAACTGAGGTTGGAATCCCATTGTATTAATTACTATGTACTGTGGAAATCCCTGACCCAAAAAGACTTTGTCAAAACAGACAAGGCAAAGGGTAGCTAAGCAGAGGAAGCCAGGGAAGGCAAAGGGGAAGGCAATGGAAGGGCAGTGATCAGTGCGGAGCAGAGGGGAGACAGGGAAAATGCAAATGCATCAAAGAGATTGTGGATGCATTGTGTGAACAGACAGCCTATGGTCTAGCTTATTGGTCCCAAGAAAGTGACCTTTCTCCTAGCATATCGCTCCATTTAGTCCCCAGGGCTTGTGGGGTAGGAAGAAATTACTCCAAGGAGCAAGTTTCATTGAGAGAGATGGCTCAGGGCATCCTGGTTCTGCCAAAGACAGAGAGACATCACTCTGCTTCTGGAGGGGGTGGCCAAGAAGGAGCTCTGACTATGGCTAAGTTGCATCTTTTTATTTTTTCCTTTCTATGGCTTGTAAAGGTGTTTCTGCTTTTCAGCAGCCTTCATCCTAGTACCAGCTAGCTGACAGGCAGGCAGAGGAGATGATGTGCTATGACTTTAGTGTTGCTAAGAAAGCTTTTTATCCCTGAGCCACCTTGTTTCACTTCAGGTTGCTGTTTGTCAGGCATCCATTTGAAGGAGGTGACAACAGCCATAAATACCCAGTACCAGTGCTGAGGTTTATTTCACTTGATACACTATTTCATCCTACAGGCAATATAGACCACACAGGGCTCTAAGGTACCTCGAATCTGACAGGACTTTAAATAAATATATATGGTCAGATCATCAGGAGGGGTAAATCAGCATCACCTCAGTGAAATTGAGTCCCTTAAACCACACATGAATTACATATCTCAGCGCAAGCAATCCCAAGCAGCTGAGTCCCATGCATTGCAAAGGAGCCGTCCAGCTGTCTCTGGGCAGACTGAGCGATTTCTCCTCCGTTTTTGGGACAGCTCGCCCGTTTGGAGGCTCTTCCCTTCCGGCAACCCCCTTCAGCAAGCTGCAGCCTGCTGCTACCAAACCTCCTTGCACCTCCAAAGCACATCAACACTGCAAGTACCACAAACTCCAAAGCAGCGCAGCTGCATACTTCAATAAAGGAGTTCTTAGAGATGCATAGCAAGCTCCAAGCGACATACCAAGGCAGGGCCTGATCTCAGGTACAGCTAAAGCCTAAAGCCTAAACAAAGGCAGTATCCAGTTCTTAGTGTTTAATTGCAATAACAGCAATAACAGCAAAAATATGAGGATGAATATATGACTATGTCAAACCCTTTCACATGTCAGAGGAAAATGGCAACAATACTACACAATTATGTCTCTCAGTAGTGAAGATCTAGTCTTTTACTTAGACATTGCCTTGCTATCAGGCCTATAAAATGTTATCCTACCATAATAAGATACACTTAGCCTATCAAAGTTGTGCCATGCCAAAGTCTATTCAAACAACTTTTACAAATACCTTGTTCTGTGATTTCCACATGTTCCTAGGAAATGATGAATCATTTATTCATCAAAGGTTGTGTTTCTCATGGGTTGAGGGGCCAGCCGAAGTCTAGCAGGAGTTTATTTAATGGGCTTCTGTACTGAGCATTCATCAGCCTCAGTTTCTCTGTTACCTGACCTTGTGTGAATATGGATCAGATTTTGCCTGATTTGACGTGCCCAAGTCTGTCTGTCAGAGTAGATCATATTGCTGCTTATTAATCTGCTTCGTTCAGCTCTTTGGATCAGATCAGCACCGCAGAATTAGTTGAGTTCGTTCAGTTCTTTCACTTCTTACTGAGTGATGATTACATCTGAGCAGTGGGGACTAGTGAGTCATCAAAGGGTATAAATTCCAAGCTCTGTTTAAATGTTAAAAAGGTGGTAAATGCATGATATATGAACTGCTAAAGTCTTCTACAGTTGGGAAAGCAGTATGCTATAAACAGGATTTATTTTCAATATATTAAAAATTTCCTGAGTATTCCACCAGTAAATATCGCAAAGAGTTCTTCCCTTATTGTGCTATAATTAAAATGAATGTTTCAGCAATGAATGCCCCCAAACTGACAATAATGACAACGGACACAGATAGGTGAGGAAAATAAAAGCTAATGAAACTGGACCAGAGTTAAGAGGAGTCACAAAACTGACTTTATTCCATATGCACATGAGTTATATTTAGTAATATTTAATAGTAAGCATGTAACTATTATTACACCATAAATTAATATTTGGTGACAGGGAATGGTTCATTACTGGTTACTGAGAGTCACGGTTTAACACTATGCAGACATCCAGCCAAAACCTTTTAGCTCAGGGACAGAAATCACTTTCAAAATATGACAGTGACAAATATCCCACATATTCAATCCAAAAGGTTTTTGGATGCAGCCTTGCCACCTTTTGAGGGACACCTGAAGGCAGCTTTCTGTGGTAGCATCAGCATGGTGCTCCACCAGGCTCCCTCCAAAGCCCTTGGGAGGCTCTGCAACCAGTTGTGCCCGTGGCAGTGCCCTTAGGGCAGTTCAGCATCATCTGACATCAGGGTGGCTGAAAGGTGTCAATATATCTGGGAGCTGAGCAAGTCGGGGGTACCATTTCTCTCTTTCTCTCTTTCTTTCTTTCTTTCTTTCTCTCTCTCTCTCTCTCTTTCTATCCCTCTTTCTCACTTTCTCACTTTCTCTCCCTCTCTCTCTCTCTCTCTCTCTCTCTCTCTCCCCCTCTCCCTCTCTCCATCTCTCCCTCTCTCCCTCTTTCTCTCCCTCTTTCTCTTTCTAGGTGTTGATTCAGTCTTTGCGAGAGGGGTTAGTTTTCAGTACTACTGCATAGTTTGATCTCCAGACCCCCAAAAGTTCAGTTTTCTTTGTTATGAGGCTCTGTGATAACCAAAGGCCACCTCCAGAGTACAAGATACTTAATGTAAATTGGCACATGGACCAATTTTTTGTTGAAACTGAAAGAGAAGCACAGGATTATTTATGCATCTTCCTGTATGACCAAGACAACACCCCTCAAAACATCTTTGTTTCTGAAGAAAACAGCTATTGGGAACACTGCCAGAAGCAACACATAATGATGATGATAACAACAACAACTACTACTACTTATCTGAATAGTTAGGTGATCGAGGTGTAAAGCCATCTGAAATAACCAGCATCTTATGCCCTTATGAGATAATGCTTATAAGAAACTAGTGCTCCTCCAACCTAGTAGCAGCATTAGAGCAAGATCAGGAACCAGAATACTAAATGTATCAAGGAAGTCCTGAAGGGAGACAAAGATTGCAAGTCATAAGAATGTGAAGGAAGGAGCAAGCACCAACTAGAGAAAGGTGGAGATCAAGTGACAGTCAAGCCCTTAATAGCAGTAACTATGAAGAGAACTGAGGTAAGTTTTGTGGCCTGGAGCTGCTACAAGTTATTCTTCCATATCCCTGGGAGATAAAACTTTGCTCACCTTCACAGGAACTCTTGTAAAATGTTTGCACTAAAAAGAAGTTGATCAAAAAGCCCATGAAATTCCCCAGGGCATTTATCCATTTCCTTTTCGTGACCTCTAACATCAACTAGCAAATGTGCAGTTGTTCACTAAGTGCTATGGTAGGGTTTTATAGTGACATAGAAGGTTTTACAAACTCCATTAGTTTCTAAGAGGATTTTCTGTGAAGAAGGACTAAAGGCAAACCAATCAAAAACAGGAAGGAAGGAACAGAGGAATACCTGGAAGAGAGAATCAGTATTTATATTTTTGCAAAGGATTGATGCCCAAGCATACTATGGAAAGTGTATTGCTAAGCTAAAGTAGTGCAACAGAGGGGATTTCCTCTAAGGGTGAAACATAAATATCTTCATCTACTTTTACCGGTGTGTCAATCTATATGCTAACATCACAGCAAAATAACAGAGAGCAGGCCACAGGGCTTTCGAGTTTTAACCACATGCACGTAAACACTTTCTAGGTTTATGATGACATGAACCTATGCGAGTCCCATGACATGAATTATCCTCATTTCTGCACATCATCCCAGAAATACATGCATAAGGAGAAGGAGATGGAGTTGCTTTGATATTATCAAGTAAGGTGGCAGTGCAGACAAAGGAGAACTATTATGGTATGAAATAGATAATATGGCACCAGGGACAAAAATGACAAATATCTTATCCTTACCATGAAAGAGAAAGGTTTAAGAGAAGAAATCCCCATTTCTATACAACTACAGCAAGGTGAAACTCAGCATAAGACAATAATACTAAGCAGTAGCCCTAGATATCTTTTTTCTACACTGAGCCTGCAGAACAGAGCTCAACTGATAATTGCTTATTACATATATAATATTCTGATTGTGCACAGTACTCTCATCTCAAATAAATTCTTCCACAGAAACAGCAAATTGCCTGCCTGACCTGTCACCTGAGGAATTTTTCATCACTATGGACGTTTTTATTTTGTTAGTATTGAGATTTATAGTGATTTAGAGAAAAAGAAATCAGTTTCCTCTTCCCAAGCCGTAATTTTGCATCTTTCTAGCTGGTCTCCTTATAGCATTAATCTGATTCCAAAACCAGAACACCTACATCTCACATAATACCACTGCTGTTGAAATATATGTATATATTTATCTGTCAGGTGATTTATTTTGTCCAAAGATACATTTCTAATGTAGGTCAGATTAAATGCTTTCTGCAAGCCCCTGTTTCTCTTAATTGACTACAGAATGAGCCTCATGTGATTAGCTCAGCTTTAAATGTCTCCTGCTAGACCCTGAAAGCAGGCTCACATGGATGTTTCATATGCTGAGACATCCTGATACTTGCCTTTGTGTTACAGTCAATGGGGCCTAATGCATCAGAAGTGTGAGCATCATCTAGCAATCTAGATGCTCCTGGTTCTTCCAGGTCCTCTGTTTTGTTCTGAGGGAGACCAAGGCATCAAGTCTAAATAGATACCCCAAATGGTCAGATCAGTCTGCAGGTTCAAAAAATCAAGACTCCTGATTTGAATAGGGAACAGAATTGCTGCAACATTTTTTGTGCCGTAGGTAAAAATAATGAAGACAAGGTTACAGATATGAAGTGGATAGGATATTGCTGGATAAGTTTTGTTCATTGAAATTGTGTGCTTTTGTGAGGCTGGCTGGGATACAAAGCTGTATTAGGGTTGCAAGCAGTGCTGCTAAGAAAAACCATATTTGTAGAACAAAACAGCTGTTGTTGAGGAACCCAAGCCCACGCTGCCCTCATTTCAGGTGCGTTTACTGTGGACTAACTCCAGATTGAAGGCCCATTAGTGGTTAGAACACGCTGCTGCGTTACAGGAGTGCTTTTTATATTTTAGCTTCATCTGCTAAAAATACGCTCCAAAACCATTCTGAAACATGAAGCGTAGTGAACAGCATGCTGAAGAATTCTGCTTCGAAAGTGCCCTGCTGCTCTGAGTTAAAATAACACAGACACACCCACTATTTCAGTTTCATTGAAATTCTGAAAACCTAAAAGAAAAATGCTCAATCTGTGTCAAAATAAAGAGCCAACGCATTTTCTTCTCTTTTCCCTGAATAACAGATCTACAGTATTTTACTTCAGAAACAGTGGGAACAATTTGTTGTTCCTATAATGATGAAATTATAGGAGCAGAAACACAAAGCCTCTCTACCTGTGATGCACAGAGGACCACTTGCCTGGGGAAGAGGTCTGGCAACTTGTCTAGAAAGATGGTCAAGGTATCAGAGAGGTTTGAGGTATAAGTTTGGTTAAAGGTAGAAAGTCATCACCAAGTCCTTTACAGATCATTAAAACAGCATGTTTTTTATCATGTTACATTGAAAAGTTCTCAAGTAAGCAATAAATACAGCCATATTCCTACATTCCTGTAGAAATAAAGAACAGACCACAGACTGACTGTTGAAGGTCTTAAAAAGCAATAACTTTAGGAAGACTTTGTGCACATTGGATAAGCAACTGAACATTATCTCCTACTGGTTATTTTCTGGCTCTTGAGTCTAGTGGGGACTAATATATTTCTTAAATATAGGTGTGGGTAGATGGCACTGTCTTAGTCTATAGCACTGGGAAAGATATCACTGATATCTTGTCTAATTCTGCAGCTATTGAGAAAAAAGTCACTCTGACATATCCATGAAAGGAAAATGTGGGAGTGAGCCTCAATTTGTACAATTTAATCAATTCCCAGTATTGCTTTACAGGTTGGGGATACCTCTCCCTCTCTACTACAGTTAGCATAGCCCGAGGCACAATGAGGGCTGTGACAGAAATAATCAACAATATAAACTCACCAAGTATGGAGATTTTCTACTGCTTTCAGTCTATCTAAAATATATGACACTCCTGCACTGATGCTGTGTAAGTAAGTGACGTTAATGTATGCAGTCTCTATCCAAAAATTCATTAGGGCTTGAGTTTGAGCTGTTGTATTTTCACATCCCAAACCAAGACTTAAATATTTGCCAAGACATTTTTCTTTATTTTCTTTGTCTTTGTCTATTTTTTTTAACTGAATTCTTTTATCTTCTTTTGCTTTGTGTGTGAACAGACCGATCTCACCTGTTCTCCTGTGCATGAATCCATTGACACAATGAGAC
The DNA here is from genome assembly GCF_003342845.1 of Nothoprocta perdicaria. Classification (NCBI taxonomy): domain Eukaryota; kingdom Metazoa; phylum Chordata; class Aves; order Tinamiformes; family Tinamidae; genus Nothoprocta; species Nothoprocta perdicaria. The sequence continues at coordinate 189,744 of NW_020454594.1, forward strand.
TGCTCTGGAGGGAGCTCTGGCTGCTCTGGGACTACTGGCGTAAAGCAAAGCAAATTTGACACCATTTCAATAATTTTATGCCATTACAGCTGCTTTCCTCCCCGCTGTTTTTGTGTCTCCCTCCACAAGCCTCTATCTCCTGTCCACGATTACCCTTGCTGGAGAACAGACTGCCATCTAGTGATCCCTTTAACCACCTTATTCCCTATTGTCACTTCACAATATGCTTGTCTTACAGCTCCAATCCTTTAGTTTATAGCCTGCCCTCTTTCTTTTTTTCCCTGGTGTTATGAGCAATATCAATTATAACGCATTGAAACACAGCCTACCAATCCCAGCAAAGGACAAACTAAATGTGATATTAAAAGTCATAATTTTAGTCCACATATTTTTTTTTCTCCTTCTGTATTTCACAGAAAGGATATTGGATTTCTGGTGTTTCACTCTAACCTTGCTGTCAGATAAAAACCCTCGGCAAGGCAGAAGGTTGTTTAACCCACCGGCAATGAGCCATTGACTACGGTTGAATATATTTAGCACTTTATTACACCCGTCTACCTTGGTACAAGCTGTCCGTGGTTTTGGGTTGTTTCTCCGAGTGAACTGGTGCAGTTGCACGTACAGCGCCGGGAGCTCCACTGTTTCCAACACCCTGTCAAAAAACTTGCTCGGAGTAGAGCTTAATGACACCATGCTGCAAAAGGAAGGATCCTCTCTGAGCAAACCCTTAGATGTCAGCCATCCCACAGCATCTGCATCTCCAGCAGCTACAAATGAGGCAGCGTGTATGGAAACGCGACCCTTATCTGAGCCGTTTAGTCACCTAGACCAAATTAGATGCAAACTGTCCTTAATTCATTAACATCTGAGCAAGGCTCTGAGGAGGTAAAACAGTCTCTAGCTGCTGAGAATCATGATAATTAATTTCCGAGTCCAATCCAATTAAAAAAAGAACTTCAAAGGGACTTAAAGCGGGGAAATCTGAGATGTAAGATATTCTGAATATGAGATCTTAAACCTCTCCCTATACAATCCCTATACAGTATTCTCATTTAAGTAAGTGAAGGTCTTCCTGTCATTTGGTTTGCATATATATTTGGGAATGAGTGGAGGAGGAGAAGGAGGACAAATTAAATATTCTACAGTGGCAGATGAACAGGATGCTATCCAGACTAATAGGTAACCAGTCAATGTAAAAAAAAAAAAAAAAAAACAACACAAAAACAACAACCATGAGACTAATGTTTTGCTGGCAAATTTTTCCATGCATCAGAATCACAATCATATTAAAGAGACAGGTGGTTAAAAACGCTAGAGAAATCACAGTAATTTATTCAGTGCTTTTGGGGATTCCCAGACATATGTTGATGCCAGGAGAAGAGCTAAAAGCTTGATTTTTCAATGAGCACGGAAAGAAGGGAGAATTTGCCCGATGACCACGTGACTATAGGAAATGCAAAGACTATCAGGGCTTTATTAATGCCTTGTTTTTTATAGGCGGAAACATCACTTACATCTTTGTAACAACAAGACAAATGTACAATGAAATATATCTGGAGTAGCCATCCAGGTCAGCTTGATAGGTCTGGGACTGAAATAACCTAACAAGCTTTGAAAATAGCTCAGGTGAAGATTAATCATTTAATTTCTGTTAAAGCAAAGAACTTCCCAAAAGAGCTGAGGAAACAAGCATGTGCAGAAACCTAGGAGCTAAAGCACCTAGGAGTGATTTTGCAGTTGACCTGGATTCAGCTGCAGCCTCTGTTATTGCTCTTTTGGGTGGTGAAATGTAGTCTTTATCCTTGCTCTCTGCCTCAGTTTTCCCTTCCAGAAAAAGGGGCTAATCAATGCAGCTTTTGCAAAGAACCTATCAAGAAAAAAGCACTCTTTAAAAACAGTTTCTTGTAACAGAGAAGACTCCAGATGTGTCTATAACAAAGTCAGTGCCAGTACTACAGGTCACATTCATGCTCCTATCTCAGTTTCAAATTGCTTAAAACCTCTGTCCTAAAAGCCAGATGATCAGGCTGAGCTCTACATTTCCATGACTATTCTGCTACTGGTACTTGGGCTGCTTCTCTGAGGCCAATGTGTCTACAAAATCTGAAGTCATGGGATTATTGCCTGAGCAAGGCACCCTCTCATATTGGGCACTAGTACTGCTCCCAAAAAGCCTCCAGACCTGGCAGTTTGCTGCTAAACATGACCAAGGACAAAGGAGAGGTTTCAAATAAGCTATAGCAGTAGGTGGTGTGGCAATAATTAGTCACATTCTTGTCTTTTCACAAAGATCAATTCATTTCCACATTACATCTCTCTGTCTATCTTATTGATTAGTAATAGAGAGCACAACCCAGAGAAGACAATCCTGGTCAAATTAAGCTCTTAGTTAACATACAGGAAAATACATAGTGAAAAATTCACTATGCAAGCAAGGTGTCCCTGGTGTCACCTTCCCTTCCCAGGGCCACATTCCCGGGAGCCAGCTTTCCCACTTGCAATGCTCAGGGCTCTCCCAGTTCGTAGCCGAAGCAAGAAGGTGACCCACACAAAAGGGTCCCAAGGTGACCCACACAAAAGAGTGACACCAAGGAGCTCTCACACAAAACAGGTTGTCCTTGAGAGATGAAGCCCCGCTCAGCAGAAGCTGTTTGTATCCTCAATGGCAGTTGATTCGTCTTCGTACGACAGCAGCCAGTGGCACAGAGAAGCGTCCAACTTGCAGATTGGATTAATTAGCCGACGGCGATTCCATTGCTGTCTCTGCCAGCTGGCCGGTCAATGCCTTTAATAGTGTTATGGAAACTAGCCATTTGCTGGGTACTTTGATGAACCAAAATGAACTAAAGAGACTTTTGAGAACCTTAGATTTAAAACTAAAATAAACTAAAGAGCTAATTTTAGAAATGTTTTTTCTCTTTCTGGCATAATGCTGTCACTATTCGGGAAATCTCAATAATATTGATTTCCAGGCACTTGAACAAAGGAATACTTTAATTGTAAAAGATATCCAATATTCCTCTCCGCTGCTGAGAGAAACATCAAGAATTGCAATGTCATTTGTTTCGTGTTGCTTCCAGTGATGATAAAGCGTCTTTTTCCTATTCTAAGTGAACATTTTGTAGCTTGCTAGTCTTGTTTAGGCCATAAAAGGTTTGTCTTGAGATGTTTATTATTTACTCAATACTTAATTGCAACACTGGAGTATTTTCACAGGAAGGCTCATACCAATTTTTATTATTAATCAGGTAGTGTCTTTTTGTTGTTTCTGGAAAGAAGTGAGCAAAATATCTCTGTTCTATTTCAAGTATTCGTCAATCCTTAGGCAAAAATAGAGCAAAATTCTGAATAATATGCCTGTTACATAATACTTACATATTTTTACTGTAGAATGGCTTTTCCCTATTTATGATTCTGATTGGCTGGTTGGGCAAAAGGAAATTAAGCCATAAAGAATAAGTTGCTATACATGACATTTCATTTTGGGATAAATGGGAACAGAAATACACAGGCTGGGGTCTCTCAACGTTCATCTCCCTGGGTAACAGGAAACAAAATGAAATGTCACATACAGCTGCCCAAGCCCTCAACAGCTTATTTCACTGTAACATTTCAGTAAAATATAGTATGAAACCTGGACCAATGTTGCTTGAACAGCTTCAAAGTGACCATGGTTTCTGTCACACAGATGACAGCTCTCTACTTTCTTTGTCTCTGTCCATCCCTTTTATGCCTGTCTAACTATCATATCATTTAACCCAGCATCACAACAGCAACAGTGAGCAATCTCCTTGTTTAGAAGCTGTGCTGAAAGGTTCCCCCTGAGCTGATGCTAGCTGAATAGTCCTGCTCCTGGCATGTCTTTGAGCAGGTGCCTAACTAACCACAGCATGACCACGCTGTGAGAAATCAAATCTATTCTCTGACCAGCACTTCTCTTCTGCTTAATTTTCCTTTTCTTGGTACAGGAACAACAATTAACAGGAGAAAGCAGAAAGAAAATAAGTCACTTTAACTCCCTCACATTAAAACGCACATATTTAAAATGCAGTTTGATAAGTAGCTCATTTATTCTTTTGCAGCCACCTTCGCCCTTTTTTTCTGCAGCGATAGAGAACATTTTCTTTTCGTGGCCACTGGGATGGCAGCAGGGGGTTGACTTCAATGAAAGCCACATTTAGCTGTAAATTCAGATGTGGTGCCAAACTGTCACGATTAAAGAATTATATTACTTCGGGTCTTAAAAGGTGAACGGGAATGTTATTAAGAAAAAAATGGCATTGCTTTGCATAGTGAGGCAAAATGTCCTCGTATGTATTGTTAGCCTACACTTCAGTCATTTTCTCCTAAGTGCAATTTTTTTTTTTTCCTTAATAGGTTCATTGCATTGCTGGCTTATTGCTGGTCTCCTGCATGAGGCCAGGCTAAAGCCCGCAGTAGTCCCTAGGACTCCATCTCTTCTCATCTACAGGTGGTGGGAGGATTGGAAGCGAGATGTCCCGGTGGTGGCTGCGCTAGTGAAATCAGCGAATTCCTAGTGACTGCTGAAGTGTGGAGCCTGCTGATATGAAAAGCGGAAGACAGATTTTTTCTTTCCCTGGAGTCTGTAAAAGCATTTTCAAAGCATTTTCAAAGCATTTTAAAGCTGAAAAACAGCATCTTTTTACAAGCAAATATGTATACATGTGTTTGTGTGTGTACACGCACACACACACACTCAAAAATTGCATTAAAAAAAACAAACAAAAATCCCTGACTGGTCATATTTCAGGAATCTATTGAGCTTTAGTAAAGACAAAATAAAATTTCAAAATGAAGTGAGTTTTATTGCAGAAGGGTTTTTTCTAGCTGTAATTCTGACTAGATGTTTGAGTAGGAGTGTACTCATCCATTAAGAATACACCTTAATGTATTACTTGTCTATTACATATTATATTGTACATAATATGTAATGTGCATATGTCTGCATATTGGAAAGATTATTTTATTATGTATATTTTCATATATTTATATATTATTTCATGTGTATATATGCATGCACTCATGTGTATTAAAGGTAGATTTATATCAAATCCAAATATGACTTTTGATGTTTGCTTACAAAGATATGTACATACTTACAAACTTACAAATCTATACAAACATACATACACATACATATGTATATGTGTATCTTTCTTTTGAAATGGAGTGGATCAGACACTAACCATGCTATCATGTCTCCTTCATGCTATCATTATCATCCTGAATACACCATCTGTTTTAAGGTCCTCATTATTCTTATTATTAACACTGCTTTTTCTTTGGATGTCATTGATTGCCCTAGGGTGAGATACAGTGAAAGAATTGTCATAGGCAAAAGACTCTCAGGTCAGGGAATTTTACTTTAATCCCAAACAACACAAGCCCCTGAGAAGTCCACAGTCAATCTCTGGCCATGTGGAGCTGCTCACCATTTGATTCATTTCTTTCAAAATTCTGTCTCCCACCTCTAACACATAGCTAAAACATGCATTTCTGGCAGGAAACCTCCCTCTCCTTAATGAGAACGCTCCTGGTTTGCCAGTCTCTGTGCAAGGCTATCTGCAAGAGACGCACTGGAATGACCCAAGATTTTAGGGTAGTGATGATGCCTTCTAGTCTCCTTTGCTTTGGCTGACACATTTTTAATGCTTTCCTGTACAAAGTGCTCCTTTCCAATCACAAGTTTTACCTGAGTGTGCTGTCTAGACTACCTCCAGTCAACAGAATAACAATGAGCTGTGATCTCTTCTGCACCAAGGAAAGGTGATGAGGCTACATTTTCGGGAGGTGGAAGTGTATAATGAGGCTACAGTGGGCTGCTCCTCTTTGTCATTATAGACCTTTCACTGTTTCATGCACAGTCTCAACTATTAATCCATGCTATGTATTCTGATGTTCTTTTTTTCAGTAGCTGTTTATCTCATGATAGCAAGGATAACTGCTTGGCTCCATTAAAAAAAAAAAATCATTTTTGTACATATTAGCACATCCTAACATTTACACCATATAAATGTTGTTTGCATGCAGTATTGGAAATCTAGTCAGTCCTGGATAAATAGGTGGTTTCTCTGCATCTAGCTTGCTTCATGCCTGGGTCCTCTCTTCTGAAGTAGACAAACAAGCCATTCATGAGCCACACATGCTTTGAGGTGCTTTTTCCTATTTACTTAAGACTTGTCTGGGAAGGACTTTATCTTCAATACATGGAGCCCTGATGAAAGATCATGAGGTGCACGTGGCAGCAGTTACTTCATGATTTTATCTAACAGCCAGCGGTCAGACTGTGCATCAATACTATGCCTGAAGGTGCCACACTGGCATCCTTTGGTTTGAAGCAGAAGAGCCAGCAACTTCTCTTTTAAGCTGAGCAAATCCTTTCCTTGTGCCTCCTGGTCTTCTTCTGGAAAATGTGCTGCTTGGTGGCTTTGCATCACTGCTGCTCCCGGGCTCCACGGCCACCCCAGTCTTGAACTGCAGCTGTCATGCAGGGATGCAACACTGGAGACCTGCTGATGACTTTGGGCTTCCCCTCATTGTACAGATGCTCTTCTTTTGGTCCATCCTCACTTATCGCATAGTGATTGTTTTAGTGGTTCTTAAGCTTCTGACATATGATGTGCTCATCTGAGGGTGGCAAATCTTTTGGGTATTGGCAGCAAATTTAGTCTGAAAAGCATCACAACCGTGTCATTGCTGATGGTGCCAAGACTAATCTCTGTCCGTGTTAAACTTGGTAGCAGTGCCAACAAATGCGTTCTTCTGTAATTTGATTTTTAGATCTTTTCTTTTAAATTCAAGATTGTCCATATATTCCTTTTCTCTTTGTGCTTACCCATGTGCTAAGAAATCCCATTCTCTTTGTGACTCTGAATCGAGCCAGGAAGTCCTATTCTATCTTTAACTCCTAAAATTAGGATGGTTAAATTTCTTCTTTTCACCCTGAACCTGATGATGTGGACTTCTCTATGCTCAAGTCCCTGCAGAGAGAAAACAGAGGGCGTACATTCAGTTACATGCTGTCAGGACATATGGTTTTGGTTTCTATGCAGTGGATCCACATACACGTGCAGGAAAATATGTTGGCTTCTGGCAGAATAAACCTATGGACAGCACATGTACAGGAGCTCCATTTATTGTAGGTAAGTGAATTTCTTTCTTATTTTCACGTTAGGCTTACTTCCTACCTACCTTACAATAATTGTGTTAAAATTAATCAGTAAATGTTTTCAAAATACTCCAGACATAAAACTGCTAGATAAGTACTAAGTATTATTTCAATTAGAATTAATAACAATAATAGAACTAGATTGAGAGCCTTTCCATGGCCATAACACTTGCTTTCAAAGGAGGACCTTAAACTGACCTGCATATTTAGCAAGTCACAGCTACACAGTGTAGATAATTAAAAATAAATTACTATCCAGGTTCTAAAAGTAATTGAAAATCCTGTTAATAAATTTAGAAGGTAAAGACAAAAGAGCCTGGTGCAAAAAAATAAACTAGCTCAGCCAGACAGGGTTTGCCAGCTGAACAAGTGCAAAGGACTGCAAGCCCACAAGGTATAGAACAAACCTGTAAATCTCCAAATACCACTAGCAATTCTTATTACTTGCCTGAAGACCTGACCTCTTAAGAAATGGAGCAGAATCAACCATGGCCAAGTGCGTCTATGAGGAAGCAGGATGCAACCTCCCCTTAAGACAGAGCAGAGTGGAAAATATGATGACAGCAGTTAACAGGCAGATCAGGTCATGCTCTATTTGAGTTAAGTGCTGTTGGAAGCTGAAAGGGGCCCTCGCCATCTTCTGTATCAGAGAATCAAAAGCACTGAGGTGGTTGACTGAAACACGCTGCAGATACAGCTACTGGGTTAACAGTGTCCCCTCTTCAGCTCTGACTAGGACCTGCCATGCAGCAAGTTCATTTTTCACCACTTAAGCTTAAAACAGAGGTCCTAGTAGAGCCTGACCAACAAAACACTTGCTCACGTGTGTAACTTCAACTTATACAGGCAATCAGGCCCCTGTCAATAAGTCAAAGGAGAGCGATAGAAGCCCCCATATATCCAGTTTCTCTGCAGCTCTGAACACAGCAGGTTTTCATCTCCTCGTACCAAGGTGCAAGGTTCTTCAAAGGCTGATGGTCAATAATATGAGGCAACCAGTTATTGTCTTATTGCAGCTCCCCTCCCAAAATCTGCTTAACACACTCTACACACCCTGGTTGGCACTCAGCTAGATGGACTGAGCAGAAATGCTGCCCACAAGGAGCCCAGACTCAGGCCATAATTTGAATGTAAGAGAACAATACATTTTCATGATTAGTTTTCAGGACATGACATTTTGTAGTTCAAAATCCTCTTGGTGTTACCAGCTGCCTTTAGTGAAAACCTTCCAAGCCAGTAGAAATTACATCAGCCAGACACAGGAAGACAGGTTAAGGAAGAATAATAATTAAAATATATAAATTATTGTCTTTGAATATTTAATTACTTTCTTGAACCAAATTGTCTTCCCAGTTCAGAATAGGAAGAAGGAAAGACTGAACCAAAACTCAGTCAATAACTTTTAGCAATAACTACTAAAAGTCCAGGTACTGAGAAAACACTTAATTTACCTATTATTTTGGATTGCTTTCTATTTACTTTTTTTTTAGCATCTGATTAAAACCCTAAGAGAAGCATCTACATTTTCTTAAGAGAAGCTGGAAGAGAGAATTCTTTCCTGAAAGAAGAGGATACATACCAAAGTCTACAGGTGCCTGGGATCAAGAGGAAGAAGTTAAAATAGAGACAAGATCTTGGGCAAAAAAAAATATCAAAAAGAAAAACAATTTAGCAATTTAGCATGGTAGGAAAGAAAATCCAGTACTGTAGGCTAGATGCTAAGAGAAAGAAAGAGATTGAAGTCATAAATCTCTGCTAAGGTACATCTATGTTTACTTCTGCAGAGGGATGTGCTTCTTATTAGAGGGATGAGAGCAAGATGAGTGAACAAAGGTGCTGTAGAAAGTGGTGCTCAGGAGATGGGTCACGCTAACAAGAAATTTGTGCCAGCCCCACAGTTATGCAACTGTGCTGCCACCAGTACTACAAAGATTTTCATTCCTCATCTCTAAATTTAATGTCTGTGCACGTGGCTTCAGCAATGCACGAGTTATTATTAATAACAACAGTATGATTGCTCTTCATCTGCACAGACTCTGTTATCCAACCCTTTCCTAATCCTTGCTAGGTTGTTCACACCCTAAGCTTGGCAGCTGAGAGCTGCTGCACTAAATGTCAGTGAAATGAGAGTCTTGACTGTTCATGGTTTAATCAATAATAGATTTAGGAGATGAAGTTGCCCATGCTCTTCGTTTTTGAATCTCAAGCCCCATCTGCTGCTCAATCACTGATTTGGTCTCTGTCTTGTGAATGCCTCTCTGATGATCTTCCGTTGTTTACTGCTATAAAATACTTGTCACTCAAGAGTTCAGTCAAGTACACACTTTTGCGGTCTTACCAATTATAGAAAACGTTGGTATTGCCAAAATACACTCTTCTGCATCATAAATGCTGCACAGTAGCACACAAATGTTTCTTTTTGAGCCATTTTTCACCCCAAAGAAATCTTTAGAAGACTACAAAATCAGACAGAGATGATCTGGAGGAGGAAATTCTCCCCCTCTACCTATTTATCTTTCTGCTGATGAATAAGGTACAAGCTAATCTTTGCTTCTAGAAAGTACATTTCCATAAGAGAGTCACTCACACAGCCTGCCGTACATGAAGTCTACAGAATTGGGGCAGAAATGAGGACAGAGGCCCACATTCATTTCATTTTCTGTCTTTAGCTTTTCCAGTCCCCCAGCTGCGCCTAGAAAGCAGGCATGAATATATGAGGCAACTCTTTTCTAAGGAACAGCCCCACTTTGGCAGTTGGCAACACTATTAATATAGAGGCTCCAATGCTGACAATTAGGAGTAGGCAAAGACACAAAAAGGCTGCTGCCTGCTTTAAATATCCCATCAGCAAAGCATTTGACTACTGCTTGTCTCCGTAACGTTTTGACTGGTCCAGCTGCACCAATTGCTCTCTGATGACTGCCATCAAAACTGCTCTAAGTGTGAAACAAGCCTCCAGCCTCCATCAGGAGATGTATTTCCATGTACACAATAACAACGCAGGATTTTTATAAGCTTGGGCTATCTGTTCTTTGGCATCACTTTCTGGTGTCCACTGAACTGTGATTTACGCTGAGGTGATGATGCCTCTGATTTAGTTAGGCGAATCCTAATGCCTAACAAGAACATTTACTGCTGGGGGCAAGGCATGGAGATTTGAGCAGCTTGGTTCCAGGATTTTTGCAACAACCCTCCAGTCATGTTTTGGTGTATTATCATCTCCAGGACACAGCATAAAAAAAAAACTGCAAAATCTGCCATGTTGCTTTAGCCAACAACACTCTCTCTCCTTCCACAACCCCAGGTCAACAAATAAAAGAAAACTCCGTACCTGATTTAAAATCCAGAAGAACAGCTCTGATTCAATCATGATGTAAAAGGGTACAAATTCCCCAAGGCAAACGAAATTCCACCTTTTTATACCAGGGTTAAACATGCCTCAAAAAAAAAAAAAAAAAAAAAAAAAGGAAAAAAAAAAAAAAAAAACAAGTCTTGCTCACAACAAGGCTACTCAATGTTATCAGCCCATAGAGGAGTTCATATCAAAACACTGAAAATCCTCAAGCAAACAGAGATGGAGCAGTCCATGGACTCTGCACACACGGTGGCTTCATTTCATGCCAGCTACAGGAGCACTTTGTGAAGTAACAGGAAAGTGCATGTTAATGTGTGGCTCACAGCGATGGAAATGCACACTTGATTTGAGCATTCAAGCTTTGGTCCAAACACAGTTCCAAACACTTAGCTATAGGGGCTGACACGATAGACTAGCTACCGTGTGACTTTTTTTAAAGCGATGATATTGATTCAACTTCTAATAATGGATGGCAACCTATTACCTCTAAAGCTGCTGAGAGCAGCTGTGTTTATTCTGGAAAGGCCTTGTTTTGCTTTAATAGTGTCAGTCTTGTTAAGGGAAAATAAGTTTTGCATGTAGACCTGAAAACTGAACTTAAGACATCAAGTGGAACGGATGCATCCACTAGAAGACCTTCTTGATGCAGCTGTGAAAAGAAGCATTTTCAAATGTGTCTTTAGCTTTTCCTCCCTCACATACTATGTATTGCTACTTAGTCATCTCTCTAATTGCAGCATATTGGCATGAATATTGGATGATGATTTGCAGATGCTTCACATCTCAGGAAAAATAATTGCAGCATGACCTCAGGTTTAAGCTATCATCTTACGCTTATGCACGCAACTACGTTATTCCTTATTTTTTAATAAGGCCACCACTTTATTTCCTCCAACTCATTTTTTTTGGAAACTGCTGTGAGAATGAGATCTGGACTTTTTTTTTTTCTCTAGGCCCAATAGATTGCTAGCCCCTCTCTTTGATATGCATGTCCTCCTTTTATAAGATTTTAGATTCTACCAGTTGTGATAATCCTGGGGAAGTTAAAGGAAACCCTGCTTCTCTTTAGTTGCCCATGACAGGAAATACAATAGATCAATTCTCCTTTCTCTGTGTTTGAATCTGGTGGTGCCTGCATAAACTTTAAACATCCCACTCACTCTTTCCTTTTTCCCAACAGAGAGGTATATGCAGCAGCTGCTGTGTATGTACAGAATTATATACCATCAGGTTTCATCATGGTTTAACTGTCCTATCTTGCTGTATTGCCCCCCTGCAATATGGTCTGCACTTTTAAAAAACTACAACAAAGCCCATACCACCATGTCACAGTGACAGACAAGTACAAATGATGCAGAGCAGAAACAGCTAATTGCAATTTGCTGGCATGTGCCCACTCTGAATAAAGGTGAAATGGAGGCATCTGCGTTAAATGAGTGTATAATATGAACTTTTAATATATCACATTCTGAGAGAGGTCTGTCTTTATTTCTTATATGTTTTCAGATAGATAGCTAATTAAAAGCAAACAAAATGTTTTCTTCCAAGGATATACTTTAATTGAGAGATATACTGAGAGTCAGATGCATTTTTGCATATGCATCATTTATTTGCCAAAGAAAAATATGTTCTGGACTACTAGTATTTGAATTCTTGCCAAAACCCATGAATATTTACGTCTGAATTCAAAATACTTTTTTTTTTTTTTTTTTTTTGATGGAGACTACAAGTCTATTAATTTATTTTTTAGCCTTGGAAAAATCAAAATATTTCAATTTTTTGAAGTTAAAAATGTATAGTGTTCTTGTAACAGCATTTGAAACCTAAACTGTAGTTTTTAAAGGATGAGAGAAACCCATGAAAGCAAAAAGAAATATTTCACTTGGAATCGAACAAAAAAGATTTTTGTCACTTGAAATGCATTTTCGTAATTATCTTTTTGTTTTAGCCACCAAGCCAAAAGATGACATACTATTACTAGCAAGGCCATAGATTGATCCATATTCAGTCATGGCATTATTGGAATGGGCTTGGAGGTAGAGGGTGCTTTGTCAAAGACAAGTCAAACAAAGCTCCGGAGACAGCTCCTTTAGCACAAGGATAATCCTGGGAACAAGAGTTGTGCATCATTCTTGAAAGCTCCTCTTCCCTCCTAGGAAGCAATGAGTGAATATCCTGAAATTTGCTCTGCTGGAGAAGGCCATCTGTGATGGCAATCAGTGCAGTGTGTGAGAAGAAAGGGAGTAGGCAGAGGAGTCTAATAACAATCCCTGTGCTGGCACATGGATTAATTTTCTGATATCTTCCACAACCACCAAGATGCCCAGCAATATCCTCATGCAAAACAAGAGGGGTCTTCAAATCCCAGAACAGTGTCTCTGTGACTAGATGATATGATGGAGGTTGCAGAGGGCAAGGAAGGGACTAGTGGTGATAAAATAGATAAGTGCTACAGATACAGACAGATGGACTGAACTGCAGAAAGGGAAAAGCTGGTTTCAGGCTACTGCTCTCCCAGTGGATGCATAGACCTAGCACTGCCAGGGACCAGCAGCAGAATATTGTCCTACCTCAAACTGCCTGGGGTTATTACAGGAAAACATTAGGACATCCCAATGATTGATTCAAGGATGGATATTATTTTGTAGCAGATGACTGGGGCCCAAAGGACTTCTTCTGAGCAAGGACTGCAATTGCTGCTGCCACTGATATGATACAGGGAGAAGAAATGTGGGGAATTTATCTAAGAATGGACTGCTTATCCATATATATGGACTTCTACATATCCAACTTCAGTCTGGGTACAAGGTAAATGATTTACAGTGAAGAAACATATAGACTTTATTTCCTTTTCCTGATATTTTGCATCGAGCACTTTATTTATACTCTGTCCTTTTCCTCTTCTCCAGCAAATAGCTTACCTATGGAGATCACCTAATGCATGTAGAGTACAGCAAGAGGATACCACTGAGAAGAGGCGTATTTCCAGACTATTCAGCTCACCTTTTTATATGGTTAGCTTCATTCTTGTTTACTCATGCTTTGTCCAGTCAAGGTAATACACAGACTTTACAGTAAAGTGAAGATGAGTGATATATCATTTAAACGATCCCTCTGCTAGATTAGAGGTGTGCAGTTTCTGTGCTGTCAGCCTTTAAATCTCCAAGAGCACACATATGGTCCCTTTGGATCTAGATGATAGCATACATATTTGTTTGAATGCTCTTCCCTATATCATGAACGATCATACACTGTAGATTTGTAGTCACTGGAGAAATTGCTACTACTTATCTAACATTACAGTAGACAGGGCCCAGTGCTGTGAGTTAAAAACCATCCTGCAGTTCTACAAAACCATAGCACGCTTTTTCTTGTCCTTTTCTTGTTTTTTTTTTTTTTTTTCTTATTTTTTATTTTAGGTTGTAGGCTTCATAGGCCTTAAAAAGCTTTTCGAATGAATTGGGAACTGCAGTCATAAATATGCTAAAGGAATTCTAGATAGCCATTAATGAGTACTCTTCCTGCTTATCTTCTCCATTTGCAATTGATCATTTGTAGGAGAACCAACTCTGACCAGGGTTTGAATGTCAGTTTTTATTTCTTTCTCCTCTCTTTAGCTTTCTGCCCGACCAAATATGACACTAGTTTGTCCAAAAGGTGGCACTGCATCTTTGAGCATTTCTCAAACTGAAATTGCTCTGGTGCAGAAGAGGTCTTCTGTATAAATAAGTAGAGCTGTTTTGCAGATTTGCTAAATATTTTTGCTAGGTTTTCAACCATAGACTGTCTATAAAGTAATCCCTTAAAGTTTTTAAAAATTTATGGATTTGCTAAAAACAAAAGCTCGACCTTGAAATTTCTGACATCTAATTTTAATGTAGCTAAAAGCAATTTATCCATCCATGCTGATTCAGGTAAGGGATGGCTCCTCTTTGGGAAGCTCTTTAAGGAAGTTGCAAACCTGAGCTTTCAGAAAAGGTCAGCATCTTCTGCTAGGACAGAGAAATTGTTGTCCTTTCAATAACTCTCTCAGATTTACCAGCTGTGGTATTCAGGGAAATAAAATTGACTTTGACATAAAACTTGGAAACCTCTGTTTAACACAGAGCTTTCTGCTCAAGCTGCAGCCCCAGTTTTTGAGGCCTGAGCTAGTGTTAGGTGTCTGCAATCTGGAATACAGAATCATCCTTTCCAGAAACTCTTCGCAAAGCAATGGGATCTGTGGCATCAAACCACCATGACCTGTCCCACCTGAGCTCCTCTGCTGTGCCTCAGTCTCTATCTCCCAATTTCCCGTTACCACATTGATGCTGGACCCACCAATAACACACCTCTAGCTTCTTTCAGCTTTCCCCTGCAGGTCTTTTTTACCTGTCCTTTGTTACTTGCTCTTTATGTTTCTAGCTCTTGCCAAGACACTCAAAGGCCACTGCAGAGCTGTCAGGTCACCTCTCTCACTGCCATTTCTTGTCACTCAATCTCTGTCTTTTCCTTCTTTTAGGAACCCAACTGTTTATCTCTTTTCTATCTTCAGATGAGTTCAGCTTCCTTTTTCCTGAATTTTGATATTTTCTCTACTTCAACTTCTCCCTTTCTTAAGAGACCAGAATTCAGTTTGCATGTTGACAGTCATCTTCACTCTAATTTCTCACTTCTTGAATACAAATTCCTGGATTACTGACAGCTTTCAATTTCTATTAATTGCCAGAGCTGTTCTCTCAAGTTTGCGCTCAGTCTTCTCACACCTTTCAATCACTTCTTACTTTTCTTCTGTATATTTTATTCTTCTCCATATCCTATGAGCCCTTCAATCTCTCAGCATGTTCTTTAGCCTGCCTTTTTACCTGTCACCCTGCTTCTCCTGCCTCCAGTCCTAAGGCATTTTTCATCACTTTACACCAGACTGTGGTGTGATGTGTAGCCTCCACTTTTTTTTGTTTCTTTTATCTTCCTTTTTTTTTCTTTTTTTCTCTTCTGGTCTATGTTGCTATGACCTTTTATCATGGTCTACACTTAAGACCCAGTAGAGCAAGAAATGCCTTGCAGGGCTAATTCAAACACAGGAAGATGTGCTCTAGAATTAGGAGGGCATCAGAACTTCTTCAAGGCTTGAAGGAACTCTGTTTTGAAGGGGAAAGACTAAAGCTGATCCCAGATAGAAATCTCTAAATCAAAATTCCCTGATGAGCTATTATCTAAGTTTCAAAAACACATGCCATTATATCATGGTTATATGTCAGATATAGGGCAGCAGATGAAACTACAGTGTGGTTTTGTGTATTTTGTAATGATCCTGTATTCCTGCTACAGTGGGCAGATAAATAACATAAGGTGCTGTGAGGACTACCTAAATACTTATACACAGATATAAGAGCTACTCATGGGGTTATGTATGTGCATTTATTCTTGAGAACCCATTGCAGATAAAATATCTCTTTTTTCTGAGTTCTTTTTCTTACTTAATCCAATAATGTTCAAGTTTTATTTGGTCTTTTTCTTTTGAAAGGTAACAGTATTGCATAAAAATAGCCTTTCCAGTAAAATGATTCTTTAACAATTTGGCCATGATACAAAATTAGATTCCCACCAGGAAAGATTTCTGCCTCTAAGCATATTGCAGCCAATTTCCTTCCTAATTAATACCATATCCACCTTCATATTCCATTTCAGTTCCCAAACGAAAATTGATGAGGCAGTCAACCACAAACAAGCACAATAGAGAACCAACAGTTCAGTCAGCACAGTTTGAGCATGTCGTGCTAATAAAGCAAAACCAGGGTACATGTCTTCACGTCCCTTGGACATGTCCTGTTTATTGGTATGAAAGCTCAGAATTACACTCAAATTACAGTTTTAATATGACCTGCCATGTAAAAGTTGGATGTATGCATGCTAAAATGAAGGTGGTTAAGTGAAATTTTCTGTAAGGAGCAAATTTTAAAAGCAGGGCCTGATTGCAGAGTGGAAGATGGCAAAGGCTGGAGCAAAGAACCATGACTTCCAGGCAAGCTCATCTTCTGTGCCCTGGGTAGTATGCAGTCCTACATCAGGACATGCGGCTGCAAAGAAAACCCAGCTACTGATGGCCCTACAAAAGAGAGTTTGAAATGGGTGTCCCCAAGATAGAAGGTGCTCCTGTGTCCGTGATCGACAGAGGTCTGAACTTGCCTAGCAAGTGTGCTATGAGCTCTTTGATCAACCATGGTGCTGGTATTTGCAATGTAATTACTCAACCTTGAGAATGAGACAATGATTGATCTCTCCAGACCTTCTCGCAAGACCCTTCCTGGTGTCTGACATCAGGGGATGAAGTAATATTAATACGCTTAAATATTCAAGTTACCATCTTCCAGGGTATATACAATACTGAAGTGCCTACAATGCAACCCTTCCCATCCCCTGAGTAGCGTTTGTGTGAAATTGTTTACTGCCCTTCAGGAAATCATACACATTTACCAGAAGAACATAGACCACCAAAGTCTTTCAAAGTGTTCTGGTCAAGAGGACACTCTACATTATCAGGCCCACAGGCATACAAAATAAAAAGCATCTGTCTCAAAATAACTGTACATTTGGGCAAATGCCCACCTTGCATGCATACAGAAAATCACGGAGGGGAAAATCCTCAAGGACAATGTTTACGGTTGAGGGGATTTTTATAAAAAAAAATAGGATTTTATTTAAAAGTCACAGCACAGAGAGAGAAAAGTGGCTAAGCTAGATATTGGCAATAGTCCTTCAAAGTAGCTATAACAGCTATGGACATGTTCTGTTTTGTTTTGTTTTTCTGCTGGGGCTTATCCACCAAGCACAGCTGTTGGTTAGTAAATAAAATGAATCCTTTTATATAGATGAAAATGGTTTGGCTCTAATGTTTCTAAATCTATTTGCCCAGGTCTAGCAAAGTTTATTTTAAAGGGCAGTTTCTTCTTTGGAAGTTTCTCAGTAAATAATGTACTATGCATATCTTGGTGGAGGTATTCTCAGAGCTGCCTGCAAAAGCTGCTGTAATGCTCCAGAAATATGAGAAATCCCAGCCAGGGGAAATACATGGGGGAAAAAAAAAGCCTCAAGAAGTCTGCCATAACACCAACTCTAGCTCTAATCAAAGAGATTAATAAAATAATGAAATAGATTAACAGCCATAGTCATATGCCTGTTAACTGCGTGGGGAGGAGGGACAACAATAGATCCCACACTCCCTACAAACCTCCTTCTCTTAATACCATCTGACAACAATACCCTTTGAAAAGTCCAGTCAGTGCATGTCTGAGCATTTATTATTGTTGCTGTTACTGGTGGTGCTTAAAACATGCATGACCTACAAACTTCTCGACTTGTGCTCCATTCCCTCCAAGGAACATGGCAGCTTACCCCTAAGGGTAACCCAAAGGAAAGGGAGGATCAGCGCTTTCCATTTTTTTGCTTATCTTTGGGATCTCTGTGGAACAGGGAATTACAGAATCACAGTGTCTCAGAATGGTTGGAAGGGACCTCTAGAGATCATTTATTCCAACCCCTCTGCTCCAGCAGGGACACCCGGGGGCATCCAGGGGCGGGTTTGGAAGACCTCCAGAGAAGGAGACTCCACAGCCTCCCTGGGCAGCCTGTGCCAGGGCTCTGGCACCTTAACAGGAAAGAAGTTCCTCCTCACATGCAAATGGAACTTCTTATGTTTCAACTTATACTCATTGCCCCTTGTCCTATCACTGGGCACCACTGAGAAGACTTTGACCCCTTCCTCCCTACATTCACCCCTTGGGAATTTATGCATATTGATAAGATCCCCTCTCAACCTTCTCTTCTCCAGAGAAAACAGGCCCAACTCATTCAGTCTCTCCTTACCTGAAAGATGTTCCATTCTCTTTATCATCTTGGTTGCCCTCCACTAGACCCTCTACAGAAGTTCCACTTATACTGGAGAGCTCAGAACTGCACATACACCAAGTGTAGCCTAGCCGGAGCTGAACAGAGGGGTAGGATCACCTCCCTTGACCTGCTGGCAACACGGTTGGCAATCATCAAGTTTCTTTCTCACCATTAATATTACTGATGTCATCTAGTAGCAAGCATTGCCCTGGGATCCCATCTAGTCAAAGGTAATAAAGTGTTGTACAAACACACAGTACCAGGTGTATTGTCACCCTGAGGAAGGAAAATCCCAGAAATGTGAAGTGTCCTTCTTCTGGATGGGCTTGGAAATGATCCTGAATGCCTTGCTCCAAATCAAACTTCCAGCCACAGCCCTCCCTAAGGAATCTTCCCTAAGATATACTCAAAGACAGAATCCAGCTAACTATTTATGGTATGTGACCAACATGTATGGAACAAAACCATCATGAGCTTCACCAAGAGTTACATCTAACCAATAGATAATGAAAGTTCAACCTCATTTCAATTTCTTTTCTTCTTCATTTTCATCCAAATGGAAAACAACTTCCACAAACAAACTTGGTGAAGCTGTCCAGACCATCTGCCATTCATCTAGCAATGTTTAGTCCTTCGGTGTTTACGCTCAGAGACTACACGTCTCTGACTATTAAGTTTGCATTTAACAAGGATTTACCTTGTAGATTTTGTACTTACAAGTCTGTTAAGCTCTCCACTTAGAAAAATGATCAATTTATTAGGTATGTCAACATCAACATCTACCTGTAAATGCACTGCTTCTATAAATTATCTTGTAGAGAATTATATCCACAATTCCCCACTCTTCTAGAAAGTAGAATTAATCTCTGCATTTCTGTTTAGTTGTTGGTATGTTTGTTTGTTTTCTTTTTTTTCCATTCCGGTGTAGGACAAACAAAACTTCACACAGCGGAAAACCACCCTGAATGCTTTCCAGACACTTAAGAGTCTATCTTCATAAAAAGGAGTTTTCATGTCCTTATACATTGTGAAGGAGAAGAGTCATGCCGTAGCTTCAGGTTCCTAGCTCATTTTCCCTGGAGAGTAAGTGAACTAAGCAGACAGGTAACCAACTTTTAATCTTGACTTCAGCAGGAGCTGATTTCAATATAGCTTAAATGTACAGATAATACAGAGTTAATACTGTGAAGTTTTGGAAGCCATTGGCACATTCTACTCATCTGTGTAGTTCAATATATTCCATCCCCACTACACCTACACCCTTTCAATTTATTCTACTGTATATTAAAAATTAACAGCGCTGACAAAATGAAACTTAGCTGTATGCTCTCCTTGCATATGGAGAATTTTGGCTGCTAAAAATAATATATTGTCATTTGAGAAAGCCAAATTCTTCATGTTATTGCAGCCAGGCAGTCTCTGGGATGGCTTCATATTCTTTTTAGTATTGACTATTTGTTTCCAGGATTGCCTTGTTGGTGATATTGCCAATGTTATTCTCCTTTCAGGGATTTTTTTTTTTTTTTTTTTTTTTTTTAAGGGATGAAAAACAGTGTAGATTTCCCTTCTGGAATAATTGCTCTATAAATATCAGTCTTCTCATCTCAGTTAAGCTCAAGGTATGAAAAAGTTTTAAAGACATTCTGCACCAGCCAAGGAATAAGATGCCAGTTCTAAGCAGCAACATCTGGAATGGCAAGCAATTACTTAATATTCAGGACTTGACCCAGCTAGTCCTCTGTATACACAAGTCACTGTGAATTCCACGCATGGAGGCTTCAAAGGACCAAGTTTTCAGTTTGTAGGGCACTAAAAAGCCAGTGCTCATTTTTAAAATGTCACTGCACATATGATCATCTGCACAATAATTCGGCACTGCCTCGGCCACTGTGCTTCTCCTGACTCAGTGCTAAATGTCATGTTGTCCCTGAGCAGCAGCTGCTTTTTGACACGTGAGATCCATGACCTTTGCTACAGGAAGCACTGAAAACATTCAATTTAGTCATATCCACATTGCATTGCAGCAGACCTTGCTCCTTCAGCAAAGCTATCCTTCTCATGGGCTTTTTTTTGCACCTGGACAGGCAGAAGGTTGGGTTTTGCAGAACAACAGGGAGTCTCTAACTTCCCAAGCTTTCCGATAAGGTTTTGTGTTTTGTGGAACAGTGGTTTGTATCTGAAGATTGGATGGCTAATAGCAATTTACTACTAGCTGAGTGTAGACAATGTCCTGCTCTACCAAGGGAATACAGTCATTGAAGAAGTGCTTGTTTAGTTTTCTCTGTGGATACATCACTGGAACTGGCAGTTCCAGGTACTTTTATCCTCTAGTCTCCTCATGGTCTTCTGTGGAAGGCATTTGACAGGAATAGAGAATATACAGGTTGTGCTCCTGTTTTCACCAAGCCTTCTTACATCACTTGGAGGAAGTCACCTAGATTCAGCTGTACAAATCAACTTAGATTCTTTGTGAGGCACTAGGCTAGAACCTAGGGACACAGCTCATTTCTCAAAACATACCCAGCTCCCCAGATAAGTAAGCAATACACTTCCCAAGACACCTGATATTCTGTTTCTGCATACAATCTTCACTGCCATGACCTCTCCCAAATAAAAGTGATCACATTTATTCAATACCATAGTCTGAAGAAAAGAAATGAAATTTTAAGAACTTCCCTTGATGGGGATTTCTATACCTCCCTAGGCAGTATGTTCTAGTGTGTCTCTGTCCATAGATTTAGAAGACTTTTCCTGATGTACAAATTTCATCTTTTCTGCTTCAAGTTAAGGTTATTCTTGCTTGTGTTGTCCATTGTGGGAGTGGGAAACAGATTTTTCTCTTTCCCCTAAAAGTATTTTGGCTTGTGATCATGTCCCTAATCATTCTTCTTTAAATTAAACAAGCCCAAGTCTTTCAATCTTCCTAATAGATCGTATTTTCAAAATCTACTTTTTTTTTCTAAAATCAGACTTTTTTTTTTTTTTGTGACATGCAGAACTGAAATGGATACTGCAGCGGAGCCTTTAGCCATGTGGAACAAAGTAATGTTAAGCTATTCTTCTCCTTCTAAAACCTGATCTGTTTTTTTGCCACTTTTGCACTGGAATAGTGTTATTAAGTTCAGTTTAAATATGTATGGACATTAGTGTTTCAGGACATGACTTTTGGATTGCCCCACTCCCCACATACCATGCCTTTCTCTACATCACAGAGCAGTCCTGAAGCACATTGCCTTTGGATGAAACTAAACTGAAAGATGCTCCTCAACAGCACCCTTAGTCAGCATTTTCTGTTAATGGACAGTCAGTCCAAAAGAGCAGGGTAGAACTAGATTGAAGTAGACTCTCAAGTGAACCCAAGCCTGCTGAGTCCTCAGAATGAGCTCTTTCTCTCTACAGATTTGCTCATGTTGCACAGTCTGACTTCTAATATAAAAATAGCCTGTCACTTTTACAGTCTATCTTAAAGAAGTGTCCTACTAGTTATTCACTATACTAATTTTTTACAATCAATTATTTTTGCCAAAGTTTTATATGCTGCATTTATTTATTGAATTTTATTCTATGCTTTCCATCTTTCATTTTCTCTTTAAAAGTCTCTTTAGTAGTCCTATCCTCCAATGCATTCACGGTCCTTCTTAACTTCAGAATTAACTTCAGAATTAATAAGCTTATTTTCTTTTCCACCACTCAGGTCATTAATTAAAATATCAAATAAAGTGAGATCCAAGCATTTCCCTCTGGTACCCAGCTCAGTATATCCTTCCATCTAAAGAGTCAGCTGTAAATAAATATTCTTAGAGTTTGATTACCTAGTCAGTTTTGTTCCACACTATAGAAGTTCTATCCAGATCACATATGCCCAGATATTTTTATGAATGTCAAATGAGACAGTATTAAAATTAAAACATGAGATAAAATCAAAATATGAGATATTAGCTGTCTTGTCTCTATATGTAAGAATTTGCCATAGAAGGAAGTAAAACTGACTCAATGCAGACTGATTGTAGTAAGTTCTTGTTGGCTCTTTCCTATCCTCCTGGTACTTAAAATAGTTTGTTTGGTTATCTGTCATAGATTTTTTTTTCAGAAGCTAACATTAAATTGACTGATCTTTTCTCTTTCCTTCTAAAATGAAGAAAAAACCTATGCTTACCACATTTCTTGTTTCCTGTACCTTATTTGACCTCTATGAATTCTATGTAGACATACAAAACTGACAGTATCTAACAATTTAGTTTAATTTAGGAATCTAACTTATTTATTATTCCTTGCTCTGCTCCCATCTCATAATTAAAGTTTCCTTTCTGCTCAATTTATCAGCCTTTTTAATCTTTTTTTTTCTAGAGTGGCTTATTTACTTGTCCTCATTTCCTAATGCTTTTGTTAGTGTTATTCTGTAATGTTCTCTACTACCCATTTCAAACCAGACTTTCTTCACAGTTATTATATCGTTGCATTATGCAAGAATCATTATTCGGCCCTGTCTTAAAGACCAACTCTCCAGCTGCAACATAATGCTTTGCAGATTCAATGCATTTCTAATCCTAAGAATTTCTCTCCCTTCCCATTGTTCATATAACAAGAGACATTCTGTGGAAAAGCTAAAAATAAATCTTCATCCAGTGGAATGTGGCTTGTAATGTCTCTTGATATGGGCATTATCTCAGATTTAGCTCAGCTCATTTTGTACAGGAGACATAGAGAGATTCAGCTCTAATTTAATATCTCTGAGATTGATCTGAGCTGTTTGCAGTTTCAGTCACACATAATAAGGTGAAGGTACAGTGTCTGGCTGTCTGGATGGGCATTTATGCTGTGCTTATATCACGGCAATGTATCTGAGCTGCTTTGAAAAGAAAGTGTTCTGAAAAGCCAGCAAAATTTAATAACGACCCTCCATTATTAACATAACCTAATTTCTTTGTACCTGACACCATTAATTTTCATTCTTTTAATGCCATACTTCCTCATTCTTCAATCCTGAAAATCGCTGGAGTAAGGTCTTTTTCAAGGTTGACCAGGAAGTAAGATGTGAGATGCCTTTCTGCCAGAGATTCGTCCTGGACTGCAGTCCTCAAGGAGCCAGGAGCGAGGAGGTGCCCAGCGCTCACATGACTGTACCACAAGCTTTGTGCCTGGGAGGGAGGTGTTGCTAGTTGAAGGAGGAGGGTGAGATGGATGGGTACCTACAGCTGCAGTGCTACATCTCTCCTTTATGAGTTCCTACTGCTCAAAATGGAGTAACTTCTAATACCTCCAGACTACAGAGCTCAGCCTAACGCAGTTGTCCCTGAATTAGCTCCAGAAGTGCTATAATTACATTCCCGTCTCACGCTGTCCAAGCTCCTTAGTCTTGCTGAGAGGCAGGTCTAATTACTCTGGGCACAGCACCAGACTCATGCAGCCCCAGCACTGCTGAGATCTGAGCCTGCATGACGGCTGATGCTGCATGGGATGGAGTATTCAGACCAAAGGCTGGTCACTGCTAACTCCAGAGACACCTCCTAATGCCCTGTGGCACACTACAGGTATGTCTTAGAGGTGGCCTGCCCAAGTCCTTCAGTCCCAGATGAATTCGATGTTGAATAAATGTTAATGTTAATGTTAATGTTAATGTTAAATAATGTTAAATAAATGTTAAATAATGTTAAATAAAACGCAAATCTTGCTCATCTATGCAGGACATATCTCAGAAAAGCAGGCTTCATTTTTCCTTTTCCTATTTCCTTTTCTTCTTCCTTTTCCTCCTCTGCCTTTTTCTTCTTTTTGAGCTATTTTGAAATTTGAGTTTACTCACTCTGCTTCATGTCACTGCAATGTATTCAGTACATGAAAAAATATCTAAATCCCCAGACTCAAGTTATGTACCTTGTATTTCTAAGGAGGAAGACCAATAGGTCTGTCGTAAAATACAGTTTGTATTTATAATCTGCTATGACACTAGTGATACCTCATTGAAGTGATGCACTATGGATCACTTTCAGTGTTGTCAGTCTCAACAGAGTTTATAAAACTGATCCAGTGAAACTGATATTGATTTTTGGTGACTCCAGGTGGTCACTGGGTGAGGTTATATTACACATTGGAGCTTCCTAAGTGACCTTTTTTTCCCTCAGTGACTTTTTTTTTCCAGCTATGTTGCAGGGAGTCAGTCCCTGGCAGCTGTGAACTGGAGACAGTCCAAGTCACTCACCGTATTCTTGTAATCATACATTACACAGTGCCAACCATTGCCTTCATCAATATTCAAGAGGCAAAAAGAGCCTAAACACCTCCAGATTATCATCATATGTAACTGGAGAGTCTCACCAGCCCCTGCAAGGAGTACAAGGACAGTTTGAGCTCCAAAACTCTTGAAATAAAAATACAGGCAACCGTGTGTTTAATGACTGAAAAATATCTGCTTACGGCTGGAACTTATTAAACTATAAAACTCTCCAGTTGCCCAGCTATGTCCTCACACTCCAGAACAGGTAGAATGCCACATGTGGCATTCTTCTAGTGGCTTTGCCCTTAGGTTTCATGAAGTCCTCTCACCCTGCCTGTGGATTCCCAGGCCCCACAGGACCGTACTTTTCACAGGGTTTTGCACTGTCTCTTCTTTGTTAGAGATATGCCCCATATAGTCTGCAGGTAACCACGGATTAAACCTTTCAGTATACCATGACTCTGTCAATACCACAGTTTTGGAGAGCTGATTCTTCAGTCAAGATCAGCCTTGCTGTTGCTTGTACTCTCAACTGTACAGCTGTACTGATGCCTGCCTGTCAGTGGCATGATTTAGATCCACCCCAGCTTTATTTTAGCAGGAGATAAAAGAGGATCAAGGATGGAGAAAGACAGCTTGGAATGAAAACTTAAGGATCTAACTGTTGCTGAACAAAATGGTTCACAGTCCAAAAATGAATATTTCATTCCCTTCTTAGACTCTATTCAGATACAGGTTTAAAGTGTGGAAAATCTGAAGATAGGTTTATATTGTCTTTGGAACAAGAACAGTTTCTTCATCTCTATTCACACACTATTTAGTACAGTAGTACCCTGACTCCAATAAAGACCTTAGGGTACTTGGGAGTACAAGGGACTGAGAGCAGTTAAGGAGAGACTGAGTGAAGTGAGGGGACAGTTAACCACAGGAGCAGTCGCACAGTGCTCTGTTGTCCATGAGGACTGATAAACCAGGCTGAACTCGGTGGGAACTCCTCCTGGGGAATCTTTACTCATCTGTGTGAATACGGCACTCTCGATCAAGGCCTGACGCATTTATGGTTAAATGGACTTCACTGCAGCAGTGGTCTGCTGCTGTGTTTTCTATTCCATAAAACAAACTGTGCAATTTACTCTTTTCTTTTCTCCTTTCCAATTTTTGTAATCTAAAAGAACAATAAACAC
This sequence comes from Nothoprocta perdicaria, assembly GCF_003342845.1. Lineage (NCBI taxonomy): Eukaryota > Metazoa > Chordata > Aves > Tinamiformes > Tinamidae > Nothoprocta > Nothoprocta perdicaria. Next base: position 215,552 of record NW_020454594.1, read on the forward strand.
GTATATTGCTTTTATGAGGGAAAGATCTGAGAACCTGGCGACTTGCCTGGTCTCCTCATTTGTTTGTGTTCAGGAGCAGGCAGGGTATTTTGCTGCAGCAAAAAGAATTGGATAGAATTCCGTCTCTCTCAAATCAATTGCCGGGCAGAGCAGGACAGAGTCAGAGTATGTTGAGGTCTTCAGGAGGACAGGGGATAATAAATCACCTCATTACTTCTTGTTTCTCATTACCACCAGTGTGGAGAGGAGTGTGTATAGTCTTCTTACTGTGTAGTAGTACTTCTGTGTGGGTGTGGGAAGGGTAAACAAGATTTAGTCCCCATTCTGTCAGCTTTTCTCTGGACATATAATATCCCCACACTCAGAGCAGATGCTGACACTCTCATGTTCCTGAAGAGAGAGAGTGGATCTCAGCCACATTTCACAGATTCACAGATTCACAGAATATTTAAGGTTGGAAGGGACCTCTACAGATCATCTAGTCCAACCTTCCTGCTCAAGCAGGCACACCTAGAGCATGTGGCACAGGGTGGCATCCAGGCGGGTTTTGAAGACCTCCAGACTAGGAGACTCCACAACCTCCCTGGGCAGCCTGTTCCACTGCTCTGTCACCCTCACAGTAAAGAAGTTCCTCCTCACCTGGAGACAGAACTTCTTATGCTTCAGCTTGTGGCCATTACCCCTCGTCCTGTCGCTGGCCACCAGTGAAAACAGCTTGTCCCCTTCCTCCCTGCATTCTCCCTTCCTGAACTTATACATATTAATCATATCCCCTCTGAGCCTTCTCTTCTCCAGAGAAAACAGGCCCAGCTCGCTCAGCCTCTCTTCATACGAGAGATGTTCCATTCCCTTAATCATCCTGGTTGCCCTTCTCTGGACCCTCTCCAGAAGCTCCACGTCCCTCCTATACTGGGGTGCCCAGAACTGCACACAGTACTTCAGGTATGGCCTCACCAGAACTGAGTTGAGGGGCAGAATCACCTCCCTTGACCTGCTGGCAACACTCCTCCTGATGCAGGCCAGGATCCCATTGGCCTTCTTGGCCACGAGGGCACACTGCTCACTCATGGTTAACTTAGTGTCAACCAGGACTCCCAGGTCCCTCTCCGTGGAGGTGCTTTCCAGCAGGTCCACCCCTAATCTGTACTGATGCCTGGGGTTATTCCTCCCCAGATGCAGGACCCTGCACTTGTCCTTATTGAACCTCATGAGGTTCCTCTCTGCCCAACTCTCCAGCCTGTCCAGGTCCCTCTGGATGGCAGCACAGCCCTCCGGAGTGTCAGCCACTCCACCCAGCTTGGTGTCATCTGCAAACTTGCTCAGGGTGCATTCCGTGCCCTCGTCCAGGTCATTGATAAACAAGTTGAACAGCACTGGGCCCAGCACTGACCCATGGGGGACACCACTGGCCACAGGCCTCCAACTGGACTCGGCCCCATTTATGACCACCCTCTGAGCTCTGCCATCCAGCCAGCCCTCGATCCACGGCACCGTGCACTCATCTAGTCCACTGTCCTGGAGCTTCCGTATAAGGATGTTATAGGAGACAGTGTCAAAAGCCTTGCTGAAGTCAAGGTAGACAACATCCACGGCTCTCCCCTCGTCCAGCCAGCCTGTCATCCCATCATAGAAGGCTATGAGATTCGTCAGACATGACTTCCCCTTGGTGAATCCATGATGACTGCTCCTCAGCAGCTTCTTCTCCTCCATATGCCTGGAGATTCTCTCTAGGATGAACCGCTCCATCACCTTTCCAGGGACAGAGGTGAGGCTGACCGGCCTGTAATTGCCCGGCTCCTCCCTCTTGCCCTTTTTGAAGACTGGAGTGAYGTTGGCTCTCTTCCAGTCCTCGGGCACCTCCCCTGCTCTCCAGGACCTCTCMAAGATGATGGAGAGAGGCTGAGCAATAACCTTGGCCAGTTCCCTCAGCACTCTTGGGTGCATCCCATCTGGGCCCATAGATTTTTGAGTGGCCAGTTTGCCTAAGTGATCCCTAACCCAATCCATCTCAACCCGTGGAAGGTCTTCCTCTAGCCCATTTACATCTCTTCCATTTGTGCCCTGCAGTTCATGGGGGGTTGTCTTAGCAGTAAAGACAGAGGCAAAGAAGGCATTTAGTAACTCTGCCTTCTCGGCATCCTCCATCACCAAGGTCCCTTCCCCATTTCAAGGAGCCAAAGAACAGAAATTGAGCTCAGGAGTATGGCCAAAGAATGGAGAGGAGGAGGGACGTGGCGAACATGATATGGGATTTTGTGACTCTCGAATTCGGGCCTGTTCCCTGCATATGTGGCAGAAGTTCCCCTGGGATTGCTTAACAAGTCGTTGGCTTACTTAGCATTTCTGCTCAGCCCTTTTCTAACATGGTCCTGCCTCTAATATCAGTTCATATTTTCTTCCTCCTTGATTGCACTCCAGTGTGGATGAATTTTTGGACTATCAAGTGGGTGCCTGATGGGTCTCCTTCCTCAGGTCTTCCAGCTGTTCTATCTTCCTCTTTCCCAGTTGCTCTCCCAGTTACTCTTTGCCACTAGTCTGGTTCCTTCACTTTGTATAAAGATACAACAGCAGGATGAGGAAGCTTCTGTTAGTGTTTTATCCCTTGGCAGATATTGTTGATATTCATACAGCAAAGTGCATTGCTCTGTGTCACACAGCGGGTATATGTCTAGAATACGGTCCCTAAGACAGTAAAGTCAGCCTGTGTACCAGCTTACATAAATGGCTATATTGGACAGCTCTACACCGCTAAGTACTGCTAATTGGGTCAGGGAACAAGTGTATCTCTGATCATCTGCATTGCTCATTTTTTAACTGGCTGCAGCTAGGTCTATCACAGAATCATAGAATAGTTGAGATTGGAAGGGACCTCTAGAGATCATCTAGTCCAAAACCCCTGCTCATGCAGGGACACCTAGAACATGTTGTACAGGACAAGACAAGACAAAACTTCTCTAGGGGGATTGTCCAAGACAATGTGGACATTGTTTCCATGCCATCTAACCTGAGGATCAGAGATTTGACCCTGACCCTCTTTCTATTTAGCAGCATAGATATAGGCTGTATTTAGACCATATCCCATGACACCAAAGCTGAACTGAAATGCTTGTTGAGGCATCATTAATTGTCAGAAGAGCAATGAATGATCAAGCGGCCAGTAAACAGAGCTGGCAGGCCTTGTGCAAACAGTAGATGTGAGAATTCAGTGAATATGCGTATTATAGCCATGCTATAAGACTCAAAACTGGTATCTACCATAGGCAGCCTGAATACTGACCCTCTCCATTCACTACATCAGTAATCAGAGTCCAACAACTGGACGCTGCTCAGGCCCAGCTGCTCTCAACAGTCAGAATTGACCCATATCCTTCATAGGTTTCCAGAGAATATGGTTAAGGACAGGTCTGAACCTGATGGTGCATGTCCCGTGCTTGGGCCAAGAAAGATGATGTGCAGATGTGTACTCCCAAGGATGTGGCAGGAGACTGGTTGTTTTCTAAAATAAAACGAAATTATTTCCTCTTGCTTCTGTTGGTTTGAAACAGTTGGTGTTTTGCTGAAACATATTATCCTGTTTAATTGTTTATTTGCAACATACATAATTAGTTTTTATAAGAATACAATGGTTTATTAGTGTAATTCTGGTTTATTAGTGTAATTCTCATGTCAGAGAGGTGTAAAATGATTGAGAAGGCATGGGGTAAAAAACCTCGTGGATCAAATCTATAGACATCTCTGCCATCAGCTCTTCTTTGGTATCCTCCTCGCTGGTTGAGGGGGATTGGCTTAGGGATTATTTAGGCAAACTGGACACTCATAAATCTATGGGCCCGGATGGGATGCACCCAAGAGTGCTGAGGGAACTGGTGGGGGTAATTGCTCAGCCGCTCTCCATCATTTTTGAGAGGTCATTGAGAGCAGGGGAGGTGCCGGAGGACTGGAACAGAGCCAACATCACTCCAGTCTTCAAAAAGGGCAAGAGGGAGGAGGCGGAAAAATACAGGCTGGTCAGCTTCACCTCCATCGCTGAAAAAGTGATGGTGTAGCTCATCCTAAAGAGCATCTTTAGGCATATGAAGGAGAAGCAGTAGTCAGCATGGATTCACCAAGGGGAAGTCATGTCTAACAAACCTGATAGCCTTCACTTCAGTACTACCTTCTTGACTTTAGTACTACCTTCTAGTACTACATCAGTACTACTACCTTGACTTCAGCAGGGCTTTCGACACCATCTCCCATAACATCCTCATAGGAAAGCTCCAGAAGTGGGGAGTGGACAGGTAGACAGTGAGGTGAATTAAGAATTGGCTGGATGGCAGAGCTCCGAGGGTGGTGATAAATGGGGTCAAGTCTAGTTGGAGACCTGTGGCCAGTGGTGTCCCCCAGAGGTCATTACTGGGTCCAGTGCTGTTCAGTAGAGTCAGCAGTGTGCCCTCGTGGTCAAAAAGGCCAATGGGATCCTGACCTGCATCAGGAGGAGTGTTGCCAGCTGGTCAAGGGAGGGTATCCTGCCCCTCTCCTCAGCTCTGAAGTATTGTGTGCAAGTTCTGGGCTCCCTAGTACAAGAGGGATATGTATGAGGAAAGAGTAAGTGAGCTGGACCTGTTTAGCCTACAAAACAGAAGACTGAGAGGGAATCTGATTGATATGTATAAGTACCTGAGGGGAGAATGTAGGGAGGAAGGGACCAAACTCTTCTCAGTGGTGGCCAATGATAGGACAAGGGGCAATGAGTCTAACTTGAAAATCACGAAGTTCCATCTCCATATGAGGAAGAATTTCTGGACTGTGAGGGTGCCAGAGCCCTGGAACAGGCTGCCCAGAGAGGTTGCAGAGTCTCCTTCTTTGGAGGTCTTTATGACCCGCCTGGATGTGACCCTGTGCCATGTGCTCTGGGTGTCCCTGCTGGAGCAGGGATGTTGGACTGTTGGATGTTCTCTAGAGGTCGCTTCCAATCTTAACCATTCTGTGATTTTGTGATTCTTCAGGGAGATTTTAGCCATGAAATATTTACTGAATTCCTCTGTGAACAATGGAATGGTGTGAGGAATTCATACAGTCTACTCCTTTGTGCTATAGAGAACTGAGAGTCTGTTTCATTTTGTGTCTGAATGAATATTGCCTGATAAATAGTTTGCACCTCAACCTTGTGACTTGGGGGCTACAATGAGAGCCTACACTCAAAATCAAGGGAGGATTCAGGTATTTTGTGATGAACTAGAATGAAAATGAAGGCACTGTCTTGACTGACTCATGATCCTCTTTTACAATCTAGGAAGCTATGTACCATCAAACCTCATAGATTGCACATCTTCCCTATTCTTTGCCTGGGATACTAGAAGCTACAGATCCATACTACCTACCTTGTAACTTGTCTTACTTCAGCAGGATCAAGTTCTACATCATTTTGTCAGCAGATGCCTTGCTAGACTGTCCTACCATACATAAGAATAGTTGTTAGGACTCTGTGAACAGTTTACTGGTATCTCTAGCATGATACTACTCAATGCCTACATTAATTTGTACCATACACCAAATCACCTATTAATGTTTAACCAGGCTGTACTGGACAACATTATGCAATGTAATAGTAAAATTATATTGCAAAAAACCATATGACATACTTGACAAAATTTCAGCTTTGGATTCTATTAATATTTCTCCTTTGTATTCACTTTAATCATACCCATCAGACTCAGCAAGAGAGAAGGTTCTTCAGATTTGATGCATTCTATGCATCAACATGTTATATTTTTGTTAGCAAAATATAATCTAGGGAAAAGAAGAGAAAGAATGTTTGAGTGTCAGCCTATTAAAGGTCTCTACATAACAGCAAAGACCACACACTTCCCCGAAGAACAAGTCATGGAAGATATCTGGATGTAGACATGGCTTATGTTGTGCGTCATAGAATTGAACTCTACTCCATGTTATATTTTTTATTCCCACAAATTTCCTGTGCCTAGACAAAATATTCTTTCTTTCCTTTAATCATTCTCTACCATTATATGTGAAGTGTATCTGAGTATTTTCAATATTATATCTGAGTTATCTTAGTATTCCATGAGGTCACACATTGGTAGAAAAATACTTTCAAAACTTCAAAGAGGCCTTGGAAGTTGTGTGCATAGACTAGAATATTGTTGCTTATAGAATACAATTCCACTGAATAGTTTCATCAAGGAAACTTAAAATAATATTTTGACACCTACATCTATTTACCAGACAGTAAAGGAATTAAAAGACAAATTATAATCTGGTCCTATTTCACCCTACATGTAACCGCAGTCTATTTCCTCCTCCACACACCTTGTTCCTACTGCAGCTCTAAGCAAATACTACTACTTTTTCACTTCCCTGTGTAAAGCTTGGAGTAAACTTACACTGTGTTTATATTATACAAACTTCTATGCTGTATCACTGAGGACAGAATCTGTGAACTGTTATTCAGTTGCCATGGCTTCCAAAAGATGGGTAGATTGGATAGCAAAGGGAGTTTATTTACATACACCCACACAGCATATTGTTTGTTAGCCTAACCTCATGCATATTTGCAGATTATGGGTTTACTTAGCCAAGAATTTGTGCAGGTACTTGGCAGAGAAGGAGAGAAATCATACTCACCTCTACATATGAATCAGGCCCTGAACTTGAAGTGACATGAAACCTTTCAAGATACAAAATCCTTCTTTCCCCTATGAGGTCATTTAAGACCAAAAGAGAGAGGAAATGAAGCAAATCTGAGATGAGCAAGGATCAGCAGATGTGACCAGACAGTCTGGCGCGGTGAACGGGATGGCCAGAAACAAGTGGGAGATGCCTTTTACGACCATCTCAGCCACTGGCTCGATTTCTCTGTGGCCCTAGGTGGAAACCCTGCGGTTGCCCTGGGCAGACAGGGCAGACAGCACAGAGTCGGACCCACCATCCAACTCCACTCAGCATGGATCTGGGGCTATGTAGCAGCAAATAATTGGCTCCATTTTGGGGTGCAGCAGTAGCAAGATGAGGAAGACATCGCTTGGAGCTGCATGAGCTGCCTACTCGTTTATTCCCTTTATGAGAAGGGGAAATAGCAGCTTATAGAAATGAGATTGCTGCAAAGCATTTACTTGATGGAGTTTTTGAGGAAGGTGGAAGGTGGGTTGCCAGGAGACTGGAGGTGGAAGGAGCTCTTCTTTTGCTGTGATTTACTAGATGGCTGCGTTAATGTGAGCACTGAACACTGCTAAATGGTCATTGAAAGTTTTAATTCATAGTTAAACCATCTAGATCTTTGCAGATGGGTGAGATATTTTATTTGTTTGTTTTTTGCTTTTTTTTTTTTTTTTTGAGTAATTGTGTAAACAAAGCCTTGAGGCTTGAGCCCAACTCTGTATTTTCAAGAGTATTTCAACACTGGCAGGATAGCTTCCATTTTTGATTAGCAATAAATCTAAGTTTGAAGAAATGGCTGACTTTCAGAGCTTGGATTGCATTACAACCCACCTGAGGGTAGGAATCAGGCTAAATGAGCCTGATATAATGATTTATTTACATCAACTCTGATACTTTTAGTAATCCATTATAATTGTGTAGACACAGACTTCATTATCCCTTTGCATATCTGTGGTCCTTTCAAGTGTTGGAGAGCTACACAGTAATCCTGCAGAAGAAGGAGCATTCACAAGGCTTCATTCTGTGAGGTACTGTGCAGTCTGCACTCCCACACAAGGCAGAACATACTACTCAGTTCTTTACACAGTTTCCCCCTGCAAATTATTCAAGTCAGTTGAATATAAGTAAATTTATTTTATTTAGCATCTAATGTGAAATGGTAGCTCACTTCTGTCTGATAATCAGAATAAATCACTAACTGAATCAAAGTAACTAAATATTTTTATTAAGCTGTTAACACTGTGTCTGAAGGTACTCTTGTGTGTGTTTTTAGCTATCTTGATTTTCAGGGACGGGTGATTTTAGCAATTACACAATTAGACTTGCTAAGATTTTCTTTTCTTTTGGAGAGTATTTATTTTGCAATTAAAAAAGGCCTCTTCTTTTGGTTCAAGCCTATACATTTCTTAAGGGAAGATTCTATTCAGAAGCTTTGTCAAGTGGCTCCGTTTTTCTTCATCACAATAACTGCATCAACAATGCTGGCTCTGTGACACTTAACCTCAACATGCTTCTGCCCTGAACATCTGTTTCTGGTCTCTCGCTTCCTCAGGGACACAGCCTACTAACGGTACACATAAACTCTAAGTGAAAATCTGAAACCTCACCTAACTGCTGGGTTCCTGAACCCAGGAACTCTACTGGGTTCCTGGGTTGACCCCCATCCGCTTCTATTGTCTTATTTCAAGTGCAGTGGGCAGGCTGATATATTGTTCAAAGAGTATAAGCACGTAAGTAAGTCCTGTCTTTGGGTCAGCAAAACCTCCAGAAAGTTAACATAGCAGAGCATTTCAGATGTGGTTCATGCAATGACACTCCTCATCCCACCATAAAGACAAGGAATTTGGTGAAATCCTTTGTCTTTGGACACATCACTGCATCAAGGGCCTCTAAAAATCCCTAAAATCCCTAAAGCCTAAATCATTACCATGGCCAGATAGGAATGACTTTATGCTGGTTCTGTGAATCTTCTCAGATTATTCCTGTCACAGAACTCTCTTTTTCCTCATTACTCACCCCAATGTGTAGTTCAGAGATGCCAATGTGGATTTAATTTTTTTCTTCATGCTAAGATACATTTTAATGCTTTAACATGGCAAAAAAGGCCAAGAGTTCACCATATCCATCTACTTGGGCTTAATCTACATTAATTTCTGGAAGTCATTAGGACAGAAGGAGATAAAGGTTAATGCAACATTAGTAATACATTCACCAAAACTAGGTTAAGACTTCAACAGAAAGTCATGATCAGAAAAAAGCTTCCAGTTCTTAGATAGCTATTTTCCTAACTTCTCTCTGTCTGTGCAACCCATCTGATTCAAATGCAGCTGACTCCAGAGCCAACTGAACCCTTTCAATTGAGATGTTATTTCAAACTGAGACTTTCCTGGGAGATCTAACACCACCTTCATTCAGTAAAGAGAGGTAAAACTTGACTCCTTATTGGATAATGTGACCAGAATGACAGATCACGGAAAGGAATCTATCGTCAGGTGAATGTACACATCCAATTCACTCCAAAGGGTGGCAAGGACACATACCAGTAAATGTCAGAGATGGGAGACTCTGGTGGAGAAGCATCCTGCTGCACATAAGAGTTAACCAAATCACAGGCACAGCAGCACCGGTCAAAGCAGCGAGGGCTGCAAAACTGATGGGATGAGAAGTGGCCTTTGCCAAGTGTCAGTGATGGAGTTTGAAGGTACCATCCACAGTAACAACTGGAGCTTCCAAGCCTACCATCTGCAGCCACCATCTCCTGGTGATGTGACAATACTCCTGTCAAAAATAGTGAGAGCAAAATCCTGCTGAAATATCAGGGTTGTGGGTTCATCCAGGAGAGGGAAAGTGCCTACATTCAGCATCTCTGCCTTTCTCTGCCTTTCTCTGGTGTTCAGTACCCCAAAACCTCTTACAAGAAGTCTCAGTGGCACAAGTGATGTTGTTTTTTCTTAAAATAATCTCTAATATCTGTAATCTAGCCTTCCTGCGGTGGTATTAAAATTATTATTCTTAAACTTGCTCTGCTCTCAGAAATGCCACTGCATATCTTCAAGAGAGGTCTACCTGCAGGGGTCTTTCCAGTAAAGGCTGAATTCCCAACTTTGCAGTGCCACAAAGCCCAGGATTCCCAACCTTATCAGAGGTGTAGAGCGTGGAGACAAAAGACATGATGCTTGAACAGAAACCACAGCTACTAAACTAGCTGAGGGACAAAGCCAAAGACCATCTGGACACTTAGCCCGTGGTAGTCCATGCATTTAACATTTCCATGGTCAGTGCCTGGAGTAAGAGGTGGGCATTTTCTAAATGAAGAAATAGCAGGAAGCTTTCTGTCTGTAATTGTTAGTGTGGTAGTAAGGGCACAGCTCAACCATCATGAGCTTCCCAAGTGCTTCGTAGTTTGTGTGCATCTGTGTGTGTGTTTATGTGTGTGTATATATATGTATTGACTTTATGGCCCATAAACCTCTCCTTGCAACCCTCTCCAGCTCCCAGATTTATCCTCCAAGTTTTGCTTTCTTTAGGCTACTGATGTACATAGCAGTGCTAGCAGGCACTTCCCCAGAGAGCTCTGCTGTTGGAGGTTGAGCACATATCGGTAGCACAATGTTTCCCTCATACAGCATCCGTCTCGTGATGCTGTAGAGATAACATTTCTGCCCTCTCTTCAAGTCTTGTCAGAGAAAGGCAGCACACTGTAATTTGCAAACAATAGGACTGAATTTATGTCTGATTTCAAAGTAATGTGACATGGTTTTGAAAGGATTCATCCTCCCCCAACCTTTCTGCATTGTTCTGTTACATGTGGATTTTATTAAATAAATAAGAGAGTAAATCAAGGACAAAAGAAATAGATAAAGTTATGCTGGAATTTTTTGACCTTTAAAAATATTATGGGGCTGTTTCCATGATGTAGTGCTTGTTAGAAACACCCTTTTTATTTCAAAAAAACGCTAGTATACTTCTAGACAGGAGATGACAGCAGCCTCAAAAACAGCAGCTCCAGTCTTGCTTGGGAATGTGCACAGATTTATAAAGTTCTGTTAGTCTTGGACTTCCATCTTTTACAAGCATAGGTGGAAAAGATGCAAAAGTAGGAGAAGCAGACTGAATGATACCAATAAATTGTGCTAGCATGGCATGGAAAGCCCAAGGAATATATAGAGATTGCTTGAAGTCAGAAATCGCTTTAATTAAAAGATACATCCAAAGTAATGAGATAAAATAGTGAAAGATCTGTCTCATCTTTGGCTTCCTTAAAAACAAGCAAACAAAAAAGGCATGTAGATGGGGAAGGAAAGAAGGACAGATAGGCTGAGAGATCAAGGGTCAGCATGTGTCTGCTCCTCTCCAGGAACAAAGTCCTTTTGGACTTGAAAAATTACAGTACCGCCATGAGTGGAGTTAATATATGGGCAAGGACTAAGAGATGTCTATCCCTGCTATCTCCCCTTCCTTCAAAGCTCCTCTTCTATCCACTGTCTTTTCTCTCAGGCTCACACTCAGCTGGTCTCAAGATTGACAGCACTGTAGCTGACAGAAGCTGACCTTACGAGCTGTCCAGATCCACCCAGACAGGAAAAGATCTGAATAAACAAACAAATAAATAAATAAATAAGAGCCGAAGCTGACCAGGCCACGTTAACTGGGGAATGGAGCCAGTGACCAGAGCAATAGCTGCTAGAGCTGACCTGCCAGCCCAAAGCATCCATCTGTGACTGACCATCTGCTCTGGCTCCCACAAGCATCAGCAGAATGCCACATTTCCCCCAGTTTTTTTATGTTTTCTCTCCCCCTTCCTTTGTGTCTATCTATGATTGGTCACAGACAGAGAAGGCAGCATCTCAGAGCAGAACAGCAGAAGCAACACAATCCCCTCATTCAACAAAGCTGTTTGACCAAACAGAGATATTTGTGCAATACCACACACAGCTGTGCAGGGTTATTTCAGCAGGCTCAGCTGCCAGGAGTAGCCAGGCTACAACCTGGAGCACAGCAGCCTTGCTCTGAAGTACATTGCCCACAGTAAGGTTCTGCCTTGGTGTCTCCAGATTGGTCATGGTAGCTAGATGCCTCCATAGAGAGCTACCACTGTTTTCTTACAGCCACCTGCATGCTCGCAATCCCCAGGCATTCATCCTGGCTACTGGCAGTGGGTGCCCCAAAATATGAACTGAGAAGGCAGAGCATAGCCAAGTAAAGAAGGTCTAGCAGTTTTTTGGGGTTTTTCTTGGGTGGTTTCTTGGGAGTGACATTGCTAGAGCTGCCAGTGGGGTAGGAAAGGGCAGAGAGAAGTAATAAACGTTGACAGACACAAAAGGGGTAGGGGAAGGAGTGAGGACAAAGCAACAGCCCTGAAACTGTTTAGTTCTAAATAGATCACAAATAATCACCTGACTTTACTCTGGTTTGTCTGTTTGTCCTCTAAATAATTTTAATTTTAGTCATGAAACATGTCATGTTTAATTTTGTTTTTCTTTACTATATTCTAATCATCACATTCCTGAACTCTGGTGTGATTTCCTTACTGTGGTTTCAGTGATAATTGAGCAGGATGCAGCCTGTAGGACAGACACCCAAAACCTGGCCTGTTTAGTGGTAAATAGCATTAAGGTCCTGGAAACAGTCTCATCTCTTTCCACTCTTTTATTCACTCAAAATTAACACCAAGGTCAGAAAAATGGTCAATCTAGGTTTCATTCGGCTTCATGGAGGATGAACAAATGGACCAAAATCAAGCCAATGATTTGCTCCTTGTGCAGGTAGAAAGAAAGCAGCTGATAGCATTTTATTCATGGGGTATAAGAGAGCCCTCAGCAAACACTCTCGCATTGTTATGAGAAATATTTAGTCCCATGTTAATGTGGCGTCCACTGCAGATGATAGCTGAAAAATCCGGGACTGTAGCTGAGACATAGAGCAGAAGTGCAATGCACTGTGCCTGTTCTGTGTCTGCATCTGTCTGCAGCAAGCTGCTATCCCCAGCAGCTGGGGGAACTCATGTGCATGAAGCTCTCAGGGAAGAGCAGGGTCCGAGTTTCTGCTGCTGCTTCTCACTTGTCTTTCTCCACTTCTCAGAGAAAAGGCAGAAACAAGACAAAAACATGAACTTTATGTCAAAATGTATAAAATATTCTGTGCCTTCATGTATCTAGTCCAGCTCTTCCAGGAGAGAAAACAGGACGGAGGGAGATTGATCCATGAAAAGAAGCAGAAAGGAGAACAGAAATGTGGTCGCTATGCACACAAGGAACAGAGTCGGAGTGTCTGGAAAGAGTAAAAATTGCAAGTCAGTTCACACTAACATTATGCAAATGTCTTATTGTGTGAATTACAAACTGGCACCTCTTTAAAAGACATAAGACTGAATTAGTTCTCTTTTTTCAGATTCTCTTCCTCTGTAATACAGAGTTGAAATGACTTACAGTTTACATTCTTATTTTCCATGGGGATATTTACAGTGGTTTTCAGAGAAATACTAATCCCTGCCCAGATGACAATCTTAGAGTCAGATCCTGACACTGTTGTTTACTTATACTTTATTTACTCATTCCCCACAAGGAATTAAGATATGGGAAAGTGCCAGCTACATATAACAGCTTCTGGCAAAACATTATATGAGAATATTTCTGGACATACGATAGATACACTGAAAGATGACATAAAGGTCATTGACGAGAAAGGTGGCTTTCTTTCTCAAACACACAAACAAAGCTGCTTACTTTGAGTTTTCTATCGTTGAATCCTGATATTTTAAATTGTATTGTGCTCTTTTGTGTGAAAACGAGAAGGGCAACATGGATATATAAGTCACTGCTGGAGATAGACAATTTTGAGGAGGAATATAGGGAAAAAGAGAGCCACACAGTATTTGAAAGGCAGAGGGGAAAGTATAGGCCATTTAAGTGTGGCGGTCCCACCTGATTTCAGCCCAGTATGTATTCAAAGCTTCTCGTGGCACTTATCAAATACTGCCCACTGAGAAAGACTTTGATGAGCATTTCTCCCCCATTTTTTTGTTAGTGAAACTGCTCCTAATGGCTACAGCAGTGAGTGTTGCTGCTTAAAGCATAAAGCCTGCTGTGTTTGCCTACACAGCAACCAGGGCTGATGATAGCATTAAATTCACAGTACTGTGCTTTGAGCTACCTTGCAGCATGAAAGATGTCATATATAAAACCGACTCTATTCAGCTCTGACTCACCCTTTGCTTTTCTACAAGAGATGGAATTAATATGAAATTCCATTTCTCCACAGGAACAGTATCATTTCCATGCTGTTGACAAATATCATAGGAACACAAAGGTGGACGCGAAGGAGAGAGGGTGACAGACAGCAATCTAAGTGTTTTGTGCAACCTTGGCCATTGCCCCAGTATTTTGCCGTGACTCTCATTGCTCTGCAATTGATTCGGCCCAAGAACCCCCTATCCAGTCTTCAGAAGACATCACTGCATGGACACATACGGCTGATGAGAGTACAGCAGAGCAGCATTATACATCCTAAAATCAAGCAGAGGTTTCAGATGACAGATTATGCCAATGCTCTGAGAACCAGAGAGCAAACATAAATCTTCATAGGACAATGAAGACAAAAACCACAGATTCAGCTAAATCCTATGAAAATGTTTTGTGAATGGTCTAAGAAACCAACTTCTGCTTTGCTAATAAGTTAGAAGGAGGAAGCTCCAGATATGGCCTAATGGGATGGCATCAGTCCCACTGACTTCCATCATGGTCTGTGGGTTGTGAAGTCTATTGAAAAATCGCCTCCCTGAACCACTGTAATTTTGTGTACCCAATGTAGTAGCAAATAAGTGAATGAAGCAGCAACTTCCAAAGAAGTCTTGCAAGACATTCATAGAAAGCAAATTTTAAATTCAAAATCTGAAATCCTACTGCTGAGAATTAATTTCAGAGTTGGGAAAAGGATTCATACAAGATAGTTTATGAATCTGCATAAATATTTGACATATAATTGTTCATAAAGGGTCCATAGGCCAAGACTTTTTTGCCAGAAGTGTGTACCAGGTAATGAATGTATTTGGGATGGTCCTTGTAAGATCACGGATTATTCAAAAACAAAGCAAAAAGAGGCAATGAAGTGTATTGGCACAATTATGCATTTAGTTGTAATGGAGAGACTGCTGTTCTGTGATTGGCAAGCACTGAGCAATGGCTTCTTTTACAGATTTTTTTTTGATTAAACTTGAGTGTGTAGAATATTCTGCTCACCCGTTTTCTATTATTCTGAGGAATTAGCACATTAATTCTCCTCCACTGTTGCTCATCACAAAAGACATACCTTGCATTGTATTATTTGGAAGAAATAGCAGATTTCTAAAATCATGTGCAGTTTTGTAGTCACTGCATAGAAAATCTCACATAAAAAGTGTTTTCTAATGTGATCTTGGATCTTATTTTCCTGTGCTTCCTGTACAAGACATCTGCTTCTCTTGATGACTTTCCCCAGCACAAATATCCAAGAGGTTGTCCTGGGAAGCTGCAGTACATTTGGATCTCTATGTTCCTTGAGTAAGCTCATGAAAAGTAACCACTCTACTCCTCTTTAAGGAGGACTCAGAATCCAATCTGTGTAGGGTCTGTAAAAATTAGTCTGCAGTAAAATGTACTTCACTACTACTAACGTCAGGAGTTATTTTAGGAACAGCTTTTTCTGGGCCTGGTGGTGATGAGCTTGTATTTGCACCAAGGAAGAAAAGAAGTCATTTCAGCCCCTTTACTAAATATTTGGATCTTAAATAAGTAAATTAATGCAAATATGTACTATGTGTCAATGCTTTCTTAAGGCATCCAAGAAGTTATTTGTTGTACATGGGGATGTTTGAACAAGATTTAAGAAATGGGTAAGAGTCTATATAAATTTAATGGAGCTTGAGAAATTGCTCTGCTCTGCTGGTAATATTCTTTTGCCTTGTAGACCTCAACATTGGCCTCATGTGAATATCCTCTTCTAAATGTATAGTACATGCAAAGTGTCTATTAAAACAATGTTAAGTGTCCTGTAATCAAAGCACCAATGAGCAGGCACCAATCCACGCTATAAGACATACACTAAATTGCATAGGTGTAATCTGTGCAATTGTAATTCCATCAGTCTAATCTAAAACACACACATTTCTAGCCTCAGAAAAGACTTTATAGTACTAGATGAAAAACTGGAGTGAAGGCTGAGCCCAGCACTGATATTTTCATGGAGGGCTCTCATCACTGGACCACAGACCCACTGCCTCCTACATTGGGACAGGAATTTGCCCTCCAGGGTAACACATGATTTCTCAATTAATTGTTCAGATTAAGGGTGTGTTTCAGATTAAGAGCTTGACTTAACTGCTCAAACATTCTTAAAACAATGTACATAAAGGTGTTGGGAAGACCAGATCCCACCCACCTATGTTTGAGGGGAAAGCACTTCTATAAAAACATTCACGCATAGTATTGGATGTGGTTTCCTTTGCCAGAACATAGGACCATGCTGACAAAAGCTGGTGTAATATAAATACCTCAAGGACAGGAGTTTGTCTCTTTACAGAGAAAAAGAAGGAAAAAGGTAAGAGGACATATGCATAAAACTGATATTTACCTCTTTACTATTTTTGCTATATTTTTTCCTAGAACCCCACTCTGTTTATTAGTAAGGTGTATGCAGGGGGTGGAAAGGGGGATTAACATCCATTATATAACTTTAATATGCCTATATAGTTTTTATGTATATGTGTGTGCATATATATGTGTACATAAACACGTATTATAGGTTGGCACCTACATAAGTATGTCCATGGTATGTGTACAGAAAAACATACATTCCCGTCTTATGTTCTGTATAGGAATATTTTTTCCTTGAATATATTCCTTGCATTCCTATACATTCCTCCAGATGTATGTTTTCCATATAACAGTTACAGTTTTGGTCTCTTGTGTCAACCCAGAAACATGGCCAGAGTTGAAACTAAATTGTTCTAGGGGATTCTTGTGGCACTGTGAAGGTCAAAATCTGGGAAAACTGATACTGAATTTGACCTATTGTATATAGGAGTTAGCCAAGTGACTCCTGTTAATGCTGAGGTCCCTTGAAATCTCTGCATTCAGCAGGTTGACATTTCTTTTAAGGTCTGCTCTTCCTTTTTCTCCTTGCATCAAACAAATGAATTTCACCCTTCTGGGGCTGCTTTCAGCTCTGCCTCTCTTTTGCTTCTATTTAGTGCATCCTTTCTTGTCCATGCCATAAAAGTGTCCTCCCAACTTCTGTAATGTGACTACATGGCACCTTCCTCCCAAGGCACCTCTAACAGGTGCCAAGGCTGTTCTGCTTTCAGTTCATTCCTTCTTATATTCTTTAGAGCTGATTTGAAAAAGAACTAGAAATGCTCAATGCAGATAAAATGGAATGGAGGAGAGTAAAAGGATAATTCAGTCTTAAAGAAAACAGTGAAGAGAGAAGTCTAAGTAACATAATTGTCACAAGAAATGTGACAATTTGGAAAGGGAATATCCATGCTGAAATATAGAAGGTAGATTTTTTTAAGTTATCTTGACTACTGGGCTAAACTGCATTCTCAAGTAAGGTAGAGGTAGTCCCTTTTCCATAGATGACTTCAGCCAAAGAATAGGAAGCACATTACCAGAGTAGGCAGGGAGAAAGCAAGGACAAGGGGAATGGAAAAAGAGTTGAAAGAACTGATCTTTGTCGTCTAAATCATCTGATTTTTGTCTTCTAAAAATATATCTTTTCCATCAAATATTACTAAATATTACTAAATACCTTAGCAATTTGTTGTTTCTTCTCTACTGAGTATGGAACTTCTGTTCCTAACACACTTATTGTCTTTTGGAAAGGTAAATCCAGAGAATGAGAATAGAAACCCACAACCAAGGATATTCAAATTATTGTGGTTTGTTGAGTTCACATAGAATAGTTGAGGTTACAAAGGGCCTCTGGAAATCATCTGGTCTAACCCTCTGTTCAAAATGGCATAAAATAGAGTAGGCTGATCAGGCCATTGTCCCACCAAGTTTTGAATATCTTCAAGGATGGAGATTTCACTATCTCTCTGAACAAGCTGTTTCAGTGCTCAGTTAGCCTCACATTTATACATATATATATATATTATATATATATATATATATATATATATAAAATATTTAAGTGGTATCTCTTGTATTTTGTGTCCATTGCCTACTGTCCATTCACTGGATATCTCTGAGAAGAAACTGGCTCCATCTTACTTAGTCATCACCAATAGATATTTAAACATGTCGATGGGAACCCTCTGAGTCTTCTCTTTTCCAGGCTAAAGAGTCCCAGCTCTCTCAATCCCTTCTTATAGGAGAAACGTTCCAATCTCTTAATCATCTTTGTGGCCCTTTGCTTGATTTGCTCCTGTATGTCGTTATTCTTCTTGTACTGAGGAGACCAGAACTGTACAAAATGCTCCAGATCTGGTCTATCTAGTATGAAGTAGAAGGAAAGAATCAACTCACTTCATGTGTTGAAAACAGTCTTGTTAATGCAGCTCAAGATGCTGTAGGCCATGCTGTGTGCCATGATGGTACATTGCTGACTCATGTTTAACTTGGTGTCCGTCAGGACTCCCAAGTTCTCTGCAAAGCTGATCTTGAACTTACTGGTTCCCAGCCTGTAGAGGAGCATGGGGTTATTTTGCCTGCAAGATATAGAACTTGGAATTTATTTTTGTTGAGCTTTATGAGGTTCCTCTCTGCCCATTTCTGCAACCTGTTAAGATCCTTCTCAATTACAGCACAATCACCTAATGTATCACTCCCTCCTCCCAGTTTTGTATCATCTGCAAACTGAGTGCCCCAACAT
This sequence comes from Nothoprocta perdicaria, assembly GCF_003342845.1. Lineage (NCBI taxonomy): Eukaryota > Metazoa > Chordata > Aves > Tinamiformes > Tinamidae > Nothoprocta > Nothoprocta perdicaria. Next base: position 234,059 of record NW_020454594.1, read on the forward strand.
CTATACCATAAATAACATGTACAGACCCCACCAGACACTGGTTTCCAGCCACTGACACTTCGACCCGCCCTCAATCCACCTCAATCAGCCTCCACTCCACAGAGTTACTATTGACCAACTGATCATGTGCACACTCCCACTGGCAAAGAAAAATGCATTCACCTAAAACTCTTCCATGAGACGGGCCAGTGAAAAACATCTTCAGTAATGTGTCTAATCTTTGTTTCAGGTTAGCAAACAAATTATCCCTGTCTTTATGCAATGAAAACAGCAGTTTATCTTTCAGCTCTGGAACACAGAAAATTATGTTGCAGATCTTTCATTTCCCAGGCCTCATCACCATTTAAGTGCCTTGCTGAACACCTTCCACTGTTTACAGGTCACAGGCAGCAACGCTGTCAGGCCTCCTGACAATGTCCCATCTTTTTTTATTCCTGCTTTTTGGAGCCTCGTTTCTCTCCAGCTCAGAAGGTAAGTGTAATCTGTCTCAGATGTCTACCTGTTGCTGTAAAAAATTAACCTATCTCCTAGCTTCACCATCCGTATTTCTTGTCTCTTTTTCCAGCATGGACTAAGACAGAATATGTGAACTAAGACAGCATATGTGACGATGTGAGGGTGTTTTTTAATTTTTATTTATTTTTTTTTTTAATGTGAAAAGAAGTTAATGTCATCTCGACCTTTTTCTGAAAAGTACTTAGGGGAGATTAGAGGTTAGGGACATTCTGTACATGACCTTGCCCCAGTACAGGCTCCCCCCTTGCAAACATCTCCAAACTGTCACGGTCCTGTGGTTTATCTGAAATCATTTCTGAAACCCAGAAGCCAAGCTTTTTTCCACAGCAGGGACTCCCTGAATGAGAACGTGTTGTTTTAAGGGTCACAGCGGATGCCATGGGGAGATGGAGAGTTCCCCTGAGTCTTGCTGAAGTTGTATATGAGAGGAATCATACAACTGGTTGGGCAGTCTAGGCAGAGACAATTGTGCAATCAGCTTGGCTTAGCTTAGTTTTGGTGGCATGACACTCCTTCAGAGTATGGATGCCTGTGTTGTGCACTGTCCTGTTCCATCTTGAAGGAGAAAGACTATGCAACATGCTGACCATTTCTGTTGCTTATGGGAGGAGGGGAGAGGCTTCAAAGAAGAGAGCAGTCCCATAGCTGATTCCACCGCTTGGGATGGCCTGAGATCCTAAAGCATTAAGAGAAACGTGAAATTGCAATGATGTGACTCTCTTTCCATGAAAGAGATAAGAGGGAATGGGAGGGGGAGAACATTTATTGTATCTTCCTCCTCCTTTTTCTTTTGTCTGGACTAGTGCCAGGAACATCTGGCCAAGAGAGGGGAAATGTGGTTTCCATAAGATGAAACTTTGAATGGATACAAGCAGTTTCTAAGGAGACCTGCTCTATAATTGCAGAGGAAATTACACGCTGAATCATCTGTGGTTTGGGGAGAGAAATCAATGATATTTTGTAAGTTGAATCCAACTGTGCTGACTACTTACCATGAGGAAACTGGAAAGAAATCAATTCCAAGAACTTTCAACAAAATCCATCTTAATTCAGGTCTGACAGATCTGTTTTGTTCTCTATCTCTAAAGCAACGTGATGCACCAGCCTGAAATCCCTATTACTATTCCAGAGCCAGGCCCTCCTTAGCAAAACTGGGCGAATACGCTACACTCCTGGCCTGCCAAACCACTTGCTGCTAAATCTTGGGAATCTAAAAAGGCCTGAACATGTTGGAGGGCCAACCTGCTGAACCTGCTACTGTCTCTCGACAGGGCAGATTCAGAGCAGAATCTACAATCTGTGATGCACTGCGCCACACATTGAAATGGATTGCTGAAATACAGCTGCACCGCTGGACCTTGAAACGACAGCAGCAAACTAATGGCTCTGACTCCTAAATTAGCACTTTTTTTTTTTTTTTTAAATACATGGGAAGAAATCCAGACCCTGAATATCTAGTATATGCCTTTCATTTTGTAGCTTTGTAGCTTCATTTTATTTAACATCACTTTGAAGTGACAAACTCAGTTTAGTTAAATCAAAAGAGGAAATAGGGAAATAATTACATATTCTCTGAAAGATGAACGAGACCTTTCTTCTGTGTACATTTTACTTTTCTTTCAGGTGATAACAACTCCACAGTCAAACACCGCAATGCTCGGTTTTCTTCCCTAATCATCTATAAACCTAAGAAAATTCATAACCTATCTTACCTGAACCCTCCTGCAATGCTGATCTGCCAAAGCAAATGCCAGAAAGACTGGATTAGTTACAAAGGCCGCTGTTATATGTTGATTGAAAAGAGAATGACATGGACTCAAGCTGAGGTACCTGGTTCTTCAAAACAGGACTATCCATTATTTCTTCTCTGCTTTCCCACAATTATATTCCTTGTACATGACTCATTTTCCTCCTTTTCTGCTGCTCCTGATGTATGTCAGTGTTAGCAGAAAATACTTGATATTCAGCTCAGTGTTGCAGGTGAGTATAGTTGCACTCTGCCTTGACAGAAGACATCCATAAGTAGAAATGAACCAGCTCCTATTTGGAGCTTGGACCTTCTGACTTTTCCATGTCCCTTCCTCTAAAGCAGTTTTGAGCATGGTGTCTATTGTCTCATGATGTATAAACGCAACACTGCTTTGTGCCTGAGCAAGGGGAGTCAAAAGAGTCCTTGAGGCTCCTTGGCTGTAATGCTAATATCAAAATGATGAGTTAAGACTGACGAATTTCTCCATCTGTCCACCACACACAGAGTGATACTCATGAGGCATGGCTTTTCTCTGTAATTTGTTAAGCCCGTATGTATAGTAAACCCTTTTCCACTTCACAGAAGATGCTTGCTGAACAACTTTTTGACTTCACTTTGTTGCCTCAGGGATATACCAGAGATGATACCTGGCTCCATATTTTGCTATCTTGAACTAGAATACTTATTCTTCCAGGAGGCACATGTGAACATTTCTAGGTATATTCACCACGAGGTGTCAGATTTCTCTTGTGCCATATATAAAAGAGTGCACTACATATTTTCATACATCTTTTCTTCTGGTTCTTTCCCACTACCCTGCTATTTGCTCTCCATTTTTCTTTGCTCACCTGTAATTCACAAAGCTGAAGCCACTTCATGTCTCCTATATTTAATATTCTTTCCTGTGCAGAGAGCCTGCTGGGCTAGAAGAGAAGGAAGTCACCTCACCAGCATTACCAGTGCGGCTGAAAATGTATTCCTTCATCAATTTGCTCAGAGAGGAAAGGAAACCCGATTCTGGACAGGCGGAACTTACCAAAAGGCAAGTGTGCCATGACCAGAAATGAAAATAAGCTTCAGGGGAAGAACTTTATAACTCAACTGAACAGATCTCTTTTTTTACCCCTGTGGGAAAATTTTTGTTTTCAAGTGATTAATTTCTTTTGTTCCATAGAAATTCTTTTCAGTCTCAGCAAAGCTAAGCAGTTATCAAAAAAGTTAGTGCTGATTTGGAAGTGTGGGGAGTTGCAGATGAGTGGTGAAGCAAGAGGGGGATCTTAGGATTTTTTTTGGACAAATTTATCAACATTGAATACAATGACATTGTATGAAAAAGGTGAGCTGAGGTACAATTCTCAAATGATAAACTCAATACTGGATAATACATTCTCTATTTAATCTCTGTTTAGCAGAATGTCTTGTCAGTAGAATAGATTTGGAGTTATAAAAAGCTTGCATGAATATACTCATTCAAATTATTTTAATGTATTTACTTGGAGTGTCTTCCCACCGATATTTTTAGCCAGTGACTCTACTGGAGTTTTTGCTGATATAGTGAATTTGGAATTAATATTGCAGAATATTAAAAGAAAGGGAATTTCACATATTTAATTGAAACTAGATTCTGTAAGTTTTACTCATTTAACAGGACACAACAATGACCTACATGTCCATGTTCAGTGTCTCAGATTCTGAATGTCACCTACATGCAATGCATTACTCATGAGTTCTGTAGTCCTATTCTGAATAACGAATACATTCAAGAAAAATACAATTTATTTGAGGAAAATTCATGAAGAGTGGATGAGGTGAAATTAATATAACATGGAATTAAAAATGAATTATTCATGTATCTCTATAGGACAATAATATCCCCACAGGCAGTAAATGTATCCACATCCCAGTGGAAGAAGGTCTCATTTAGTTATTTTCTATTCTATCTAATATACATATGCCAAACTGCCTTCTGAATTCAGAAGAGACATGCAGTCCAGCTTCTGGAGTTGTTTTTTTGTTTGTTTTTTTTACAGGGATCATCTTTGAAATGGGCTGATGGATCTCTGACTGTTTTCATCCAGAAACCTGTGTCATCCCTTCTCAGAACTCTCAAAGGTCTATTTCATAGAGTGTTAAACATTAAATTTTGCCTGACACTAAATACTGGAGGTAAGGAAAACCTGGGATGATTTAGAAAACTCATAGTTTACTTTGCTCTTGAACTTCTGCCATCCCTGTGGGATCAGTATTTTCCAGGACTAGCTGGAGAAATTGTCATCTTATTAAAATACTGCCTAAAGCTGCATGCGTACCACAGAAACAGAAATTAAAAGAAAATTAGATTTCCAGGGAGTGACCAGAGTTTGCATGATTTCATGTCAGGAATTAAAGAGTTCTCTAACCATTTCTTCTTGTTTTCTTTTTCATTTTTTCGCTGTCTTTGCTTCCAGGTCAGGGTGATTGGGGCAGCTCTCTGTGTAGCAAGAAGCTACCATCCATCTGCGTTTACAAACCAAACTGGATGGACCCTTAATCAGCGACTATACCATTGACGAAGAAATCTACTTCTGCTGAAAAATCTTTTGCATGGAAAAATCAAGTTTTTATCTTAAAAAAAGCAGAGCTATTATAGCACAATGCTTTTCTGTTCTGTTTGCATTATTGTAGCAATGTTCTTGTAGTCTACATTTAAAATGATGTTATAAAAATAAGTTCTGATTTGATTTGAATACTTGATGAAATCAGTATACCATTTAGCTTTTCCACAGGGTTTTCAAGAGTATTCATAAGAGCTCTTTAATTATTAAATAATTACAAATCACTCATTAAAACATTATTCATTTCACCATTTAATCATGTCAAGTCATATATTTTCAGTGTTGGAATTTTTCCTTTCCTAGTGTCAGCTAGATCCAAAGAAAGTTAATTGATTGTTTTCAATATCAAAGTAGTTAAATGACTAGTTCAATATACTGTAATATAGCCATAAGATGGGGTACAAATCAAAGGGAGAAGTCACAAGTATATCATTAGGCACAGGAGGAGGTGCACCACTTTGTGAACTGCATAGGAAGAAGTGTGGTTAAATGAAGCAAAATTGGTTATCATGGTGATGTTTGCCTAAGTTCCAAATATGATCAATGACTATGTTCTACATAAGCAAACATCTTCAGTTTGTTTTCCTTAGCTGCTTTTGACCTTATTGTTAAACCTTACTGGTTTTGACTCCACCAGTTAGCTGCAAGCTTCCCTTCATAGGTACTGTCCCTCATTAGATAAAATGGTAGACAAAAATTCATAAAGGGGAAAGAGACGATTATTTGACTACTCCAGGTGATGACAAAACACCTGAATATACTAAGGGTCAGGCAGTGTCAGGATTGTCCCAGGAACATCTTGTAGATAAGATTCACCTGCTCTTTGGGGAGCAAACATCTAGTGCAGACATGTATTTTTGTCACGTCTCTAGTCCATCTGTGATGCATGCATGGGCAGCACGGCTCCTGAGGAGCAGAGCATACCAGACATGAAGCCACTGCAGAGACTCATCTTCCTGAGCTAGGCATACCTGGGCTTCCTCAGAGTCCAATGATTTTCCCTGTAATTATGTCAAGGAATGCCAATCATACAAGGACAAAGCTATGTCTTATACAAAATGCTTGTTCTTTCCTTTTTTTTTTTTTTTTTTTTTTTTTTTTTTTTTTTTTATTTTTTTTTTTTTTTTTTTTTTTTTTTTTTTTTTTTTTTCCTGGTTGATTGCATAACTTTCACAGTGGTTTATTTGGGGTCGCAAGGGAAGATGGAACAGACCTGGGGGCAAAGTCAAGGAAAACCTGATTCTCGTTCTGCAAAATTTCTGTCCACTGAGGAGCGCAACTTTCCAAATCAAAGTGAATGTGGCGAGTTTGAAGGGGAAACAACTAATTGACTAGTTAATCTAAGCATCATTTCTACATACAACACAACGTCATATTGTCAGAGATGTGTCTGCCTCTATATTTTTTGACAAAATCTATTTCCCTAGAGAGAATAGAGTTCTGCATCCTTGAGGTAGGAAAGCAGTTTATGAAGAGGTTTCATTGGTCATGGAATATCGTTCCCTTTCATCCCCATCAGACTATAGCGGATGAGATATCTGCGGAAAGAGCCGTGGGACATGGCTGACATCCATCTATATTCATGTGCTTTACAAAGTCCCTGCACCCTGTGGCCTCCAGGGTTCAAACAGTAAAAGCACAAAGCCCTCAAGCCTGAGGCGCCACAGGAAGAGAGTCCAGAAAGGTGGGCAACATTGCAGATATGCAGATGTAGCAAAACAGATATCCGTAGTTAGGATACATTTAATACTGATAGTCTTCAACCCAAATATTTGCACTAAAACAGTATAGCTAACAGAATGTAAGCATTCTGCAATGCTGTCATGGCATAGCGAGACACAGCGTATAAGCATTTTGCATATATATGAGTAAGATGACTATCAAATAAGCATGTAAGTGCAGATAGGAGGCATCCAACTAACAGAAAATTGCCAGACAGAGGACAAGATAAGCACAAAGGGGTGCGGATAGGCAGGACATTCTGCTAAACTCACAAGAAGGATGACTGATAAAACCAAAAACAAGATAAGCAGCACTGGGAGCAGATGAGCCCCTCCTCTCTGGGAAAGACGTTATAGCATAAAAACATCAGACATAAGCAAAAGAAAAGTGCTTTAAGTACTGTTTTGTAAGATGAAAAGATCTTCCACTGTAAAGAAAAATAAATAGTTGGGGCATTTCATAACAAACTTTTACATCTTCGGCACCTATATGAACAATACAACAGGACTGGTAGCCTAAACTGTATTCAGTGGGTTGCTCTTGAGCTCTTTAAACTGAGGAGATTTATTGAGTTACATTCCTAGTAAATATCTGTTTATATCAGAGAAGCTTCTGCAAAGCTAGTAATACTTTGCAATTCAGCATATCTCTGGGCAAGGTTAGATGAAATACTACAACACTGAACAATTAACTTACATCTTATTCCTGAACTGAAAGTATTCACTCTTTAGCATTCATTCCTCCTAACACTCTTTTTGAAAGTGAGGAAAATTACAACTAATTTACAAATGGGAATAAATGAGGTGTAAGGAAAGGAAAAACTTATGACCTATTTTAGCACAGTGAGACAGCATCAGGGGTGGCAGAGGGAAACCACAACTCCTGGCTTCCAGTTGTAGAGTCTGGCCTTTCAAACATTGTGACTCCTTCCAGAGTGTAATTCAGGACCAATTGTCCAATACATCTGGGTGCCAAAACTTGAAGAAAAGCTCCTGGAGGGGTTTTTCACATCTACATCTTTAGGAAAAAAAATGTTTTTGGAAAGCTGATCCACAGACACTTTAGCTGACTAGTTTTGGATGCTCTCTCACATCCTATTTGTTCACAAAGACTTTCAATTTTAAGACAATAAACTCAGTAGTGTTCCTGAACCTTAGTGGGAATACCGCTTATTAATTCATTTTAAAGAAGCAATTAATTCTTGTATTTCCATGCTAATACGCATGGATCTGTCCATATGCTCTGGCCATGAACCAGAGTAATTTTATTCATACTTTATATTATGGTGATGCCCGGGGGCTATAAGAAGGAAGGAGGCTTCATTATCCTAGGTACTAGACAGGCTGTCAGGAAGACATGATCTCTTTCCCTGAGAGTTTACAGCCCTGCTTACGAAACCATCATTAAGCCTGATGAAGGAGAAAGATTCTTCAGAAGCTGTGGCCTAATTTGCCATTCTAGTTTCCCATGTTGTCTTGCACTGCTGATGGCTTTGTTTTGAAATGTTTGCCATTGTGTGGCAAAACAAAATATGGAGGCATGGAGGGGGCCACTTCTCTCCACAGAAGACATGGGCCTTTGCTAAATTGCCTACTTCACTCAACTGTAGAGGAATGAGAGACAGCAGAGCTAAGGGGGCCTCGCCAAACCATCTGATCTTTGTGGTAGCCCCATACAAGGGTTTTATTGCTGTCAGTCAATCAACCTACATGTTTGGCCTGACTTGTGGGTTCTTTTCCCTCAGATAGAGGATGACATTAGTTTAGTGTGTTGTTAACGTTGTTTTCTGAGTTGTTATAAAAACATGAATTTAAACTCTGATTTGTGAAAGCAGCTACCGCAGCATGTAAGTAGAAGTGGTAAATGTGAGCAATTAAATAAAGAGCCCTTTTTGTGGTGGAATCCTCCTGAACGGAATCAGAATAAAATGTATTAGAAAGAAAAGAAAATTGTGAGTATACATAGCATTTGACTGGCAAAATGCCTTTGAATTGACATTCTGGACTGTTCTTCCGCACAAAATTGACCATGGTTGCACCTGCAACTTCCCACTTGCAGTGAGGTTTAGTAATGGGACTAGGGTACATTAAATAATAGTAATAGGAACCACATTCCAAACAAACAAAAGGAAGCAATTCTTCACAAAGACTAACAGAATCCCATAATAAAGGATGCTATGGATTCAAAAATTTTATAGAGTTTATAAGGAAGATCAAGAAGATTTGAGAAAAGTAATTAAGGTGAACAAATCCTGGTCAGAAAATCTCTAAATTTAAAGAGGCCAAAGGTGGGAAGAGTACCATAAGAAAATGCCGCAGACACTTGCCTGTCTTTATGCTCTTTCCTGTGCCACTTATCTTGGTATTAGAAGTATTATATTGAATCAGAAGACCATTTAGTATAATCTAGTATTCTTCTATTACATTTTATGTTCTTACCAAGCATACCAGAATTATTTGGGTTTGGAGGGGGGAGGGTGCTTTCTTCTGGCATCTTTTTCCACTAAGCAAAAGACAAAAGCATAGCTCTTCATATGAACATGTAAGTATTAGGCTTTACACAAAATCCACTATGCAGGCTAGATGTGTGCTTCAACGGGTTGTTCTTGTTTGACAATAAAAAAAAAAAAAAAAAAAAATCAGGTCAGAATTCTGCCCCCAATTTCAAAAGTGTTTATCAGTGTTAAAATAAAAGCAATATATTTTGAGTAAAAAATACTAGTGTCCACCAAATGGCACAGATCATAGTGGCACCATGCCAAAAGAATGAAGAATTACTTGAACAGATGTTTTCACTTTGATCAGGTAGGAAACACGGTAAAACCCTACTTTTCTGTTCCTACAGCAAGAAATACATTCCTGTAGCCACTGCTGATTATGCTGGAGGGAAAAAAGAATAAAAAAGAATAAAAGAATGCAGGTATGCAGGTTAATTCAACTTTCAAACCACTATAATACACCACAAAGCCTTCAGCTCCTTTACACAGAGTTTTCACCTCAAGAGAGTCTGAAAATTAATTCCCTTCTTGCTTCTAATGTAATGATTAATACACAGGCTCCAAATATACAAAGACATAATAAAACACCCTACTCCATACACACATATTGGATTGAATTAATCATTCCTCGAAGGTGTTGGAGGTGCTGCCAACAGTTCTTCCTAGGAAACAGTACTTCTCCTCCTGAAATGTTATATACTGAAGTGGGCACCGGATTGAGGACAGAATTAGAAGGAACTACTACTTTTCATTAGGTAATTGACACACAGAAACAAAATACTTGCTCAAAGAAGACTCTTAGCCTCAGTGGAAATGACCTATCACAAAGAAATGTCTCTTGGAAGACGGTGCAGTGGAAAAGCAGGCAGCAAAAAAGGACACAAGGGTACTCCTACTCCTAATTGCACGCAGCACAGACATGACCCTGTTCATCTGGAAACCAGCAGCCAAAGTTGTCATTTCTTTTCATTTATAGCAAGGCAGAAAATGAAGAACACTAGTGTGCAAGGGTTGGAAGATAAATAAATGTGTCTTTTTGGACCACCTTTCTAAGGCATGCGTATCCTAAGGAAATATAGAAATGTTTTCCCCTCTTTCAAAACCTACTCTGCCTTACTAAGCAGGCACCATGCTGAGAGGCCTAGTGTGGTCAGAGCTAGATTCCATCCTCACTGGTTAGTGAAGAAATATGTGGGACCATCTTCGACTACAGGGAATTAGTGTTAATCCATGCAGATTACTGACAGCATTAGGAATAAGAGGTTCATCAGCATGTTCAGGGAACAATTCATCTGACCACATTTAGTCTATACTAGGGTAAAGTCAATTAAACCTAAAAGCCTGCATTTATCTGCAAAAGGTGTGAACAGAGTTGAGGTTAGCCTTCTTAGATTTAATTAACTTTTAGGTGTTAGGCAACATTCCCATCTTTTCTCTTCTTAAGAGCTTTTGTCCACAAGGGAAGTAGTTTACTGGCACAAATCCTGCTGGCAAGTTTTTTTCCAAAGATTGTTGTTTAAAGTGCTTACAAGATCATTCAGTCAACCAGAAACATCTTACTTGGCCAGACTACAAAAGTGAAGTAAAGGAGCACAACTAGACACCTGGATTGAAAAAGGAGCCTCCCTTACCCCTTAGGTACTTGGTCTATGATAGCACCCATTTCTTAGCTCAGCCATGGAAATCAATCAATTAGGTTTGTTCTGAGCAAAGCAAAAGCTCTGTGGGTGGATTGCGGACAGCCCACAAGTGCAGCCTGATGTCTGAACATGGTCATCAGCAAGTCAGAAGACTTTGAACTGAGGCAAGAGACAAAATTCATATCCAAGCCAGTGCTTTGGAAGAGGCCAAGAGGACGGCCTTGCTAGTGAATGCACGTGGCTATCTGATCTCTCCTGAGCAGCCTAATGAGATTTTCCAGAGGTAAAGTGTTTTTTGTTGTTTTGGTTTGTTTGTTTGTTTGTTTTTATTCCAGATATCACAGATAAGATCTGCAAGCCAACACTCCCACCTCATCCAATATCACAGTCTGTGCCTTCCTTTTAATCCCTTTTTTTTTTCCCTTCCAAGCTCATCATTTGCACTTTTAGCTAATAATGCAAATCACCTTGAGGACATAGCAATTTTGCTTCCCCTGTGCGAAGCATGGCATATTGGAGAAAAAAAATATGATTCATCTATTGAGCAAGGGGAGGTGATCAGCAGGATCAGCCTTTGAGTGAAAAGAAGATGCTTTCATTATTTTCGACCTATGTCCCTGCAATCAGCAGCCCACGCTTCAGCCTGGGGAAGGCAACACTGAAACTGCTAGATGAAACCCTCAGGCTCAGACTGTGTGTTAATAGATTCAGGCAAAATATGCTAGTTAGTGGCTAATTAGTCAGCTCTGTATGTACACCAATGGTAGCTGAAAAGATGTGTTCTACTTTGAATTACAGGAGCCCTCACCACAGGAAATAATATTTTATTATTATGTAGATTGTTTGATTTCTTGCGAAAGCCGTTAACATAGGACAGATCTTTTCATTACTCACTGCCATATCTAAGAAAAAGAGATGATAGAAAGAACTTGGAGAATAAATATTTTAACAGAAGAAGCAAGGAATTATTAATCCTCTTCTCATGCAGAATATAAAGTATATATAATTTCCAAGAAGAGGTGATTGATCATGCAGTTCAGCTACAAACTTCCTTCTTTAGATTGAAGCAGACGTACAAAGCAAGTGAGACCACAGTGGGCCAGTCAAGCAAAACAACGTATTGGACTCTTTGAAAAAATATAGCAGAGAGGAGGCATGAGGGAAGGGTCAGGCAGTATTTTCCTGCTCCAGTGCAGATTTCAGCCCAGGTAGATGCTTCTGCTAACGACATAGTAGCTTTGAGCAAGTGGGCCACTCAAAACAAAGTCCTCCTTTAGTCTATACTGAGTTGGATGTTCTCCTCACTTGCCAAGTACTTAGTTTTGATGTTTTTTTCCCTTTCACCTGACCCTTCTTCACATAGAAAACATACTTGGAGCCTATGAGTACTTAACAGCTCTATTCCATTCACGGGATTCAATAGTTTTACTATGTCTACAAAAAAAGGAAGATAGTGATTAAGAATTATAGAAGTCTGAGAGGAGATATGGGAAGGAGACTTTTTTCCTGTGTTTAATTATCCAGAAGGCAGCCAGCCCTGTTTCAAAGAGCCGTCTTGCACAGGGGACGTCATTTTGTTCCATTTGCCTTCTCATTTTACTGGTGCAGGGTTGGGGAGAGGGAGAAAGTAGGGGTTTTGTTTGGTTGTTTTTTCTCTTTTTTTTTTTTTTTTTTGACGTAGTGTTTTGTACTGGATTATAGTGTTCAAGGATGTAAATATCGCGTAAGACCTGTTACAAAACTGCAAGTCAGACTAATAAAGATTGACAACCAAGAAAGCCTCTTTTTAAGTCCTCTGAATTAAAAGAGAGTGCTATTAACACAACAAGAAATGGGGAGAGCTTATTTCAGGGTAGAATTTCTGCAGATTCTTTGCATCTCAAAGCGTAAGTCAGATGCAGATTTGACATAAATTAGTACATCCCAAAATACATAATGAAAAGGAATAACTGTGATTCTGCATACTCATGCAAAAAGATTTTTTTTTCCCATTTCTAAGTCTAAGTCATATTTACACTGACATAAATATGTCTGTCTGTACAAAAGTCGAGACTTGCTGGATGAACTTGGTTGTTTCAGCACAAGGAGGGGGAATCGCATGCATAACCTGAAATTGTACTTGTAGAAGAGATGAGGCAGTAATGTGAGCTGCAAGAGGAGGAAATGCCTGCTGTATGCACAAGCTGGATCAGCTCATCCCGATCCAAGCTTTGGAGAAAGATTAAGAAATGAAACCACAGATGGAAAAAAGAATCTCTGGTGTTTTTCTAAGAGACTGTGTTAGGTCTTTCACTGTGTACTTTTGTTTTACGATAGAAGACACAGCAATAAGTCACCTTTAAAAGCTGCTAATTGATTGGGCTGAGATCACGTGGTCTATCAGCACTATGTACATTTTTTAGCAAACAAACCAAAAGAGAAAAGATCTAATTGCAGTAGCAATGACAAAATGATCCTGTTTATTCAGAAGAAAGAGACCTCACAGTTAGGCACCCAGTCAATCTTGTGCTCTCTTCTTTATGTTTAATTTTTGTATTAAACATTCACAAGAATTTGGTATTCCTTTAAACAGTCATCCTGTACAGAAGAGATTAACTTAGACAGTTAAAGGTAGCCTAACTTGTCCCTTTACTTTTATTTTTCAGTTGTTTATAAAGAAAACTCCCCTTCTGAGTGTTTGCTTCAGGACATTTTATTTTATTTTATTTTATTTTATTTTATTTTATTTATAATTTCATTGACAAAATTCACCTGATTCTATGAATGAAACTAAACACTACACTCATTTTTCTGTGGCGTTCCTTAAGAAATTGAAGGTTTTTGGATTCTCTTCAATGTGGATGTTAAGATTTGACAGATTGGCGGCTTCTCTCTGGAGGACTTGCCTAATCCTGCTGGGAAATCAAAAAACTATGCTCACATGTGGCATAGGTTATGAGATTTTAGTAAACTGCCATGCATACAGACCAGTAGATGTTGGCTAGTGCTTTGCCAGAAACAACCAAGCCTGAGCCCAGGACTCAGAAGGACCTTTTAGCCATTTCAGCCAGAACCAGGAGCTGAAACTGAAAGCAGCAGAAGGCTTTCTCTGATGCTCTTGCCCAGAGATAACCCAGTATCAACAAGAAGAAAGGGGGGAACAAGACCCAACTTGGAAGGACAGAGTATGAAAAGTCACCTGAAACAAAAAGCTTGGGAAAAGAGGGGACAGAGTTTGTCTGCTGCTAAGTACACTGCCCAGTGCTCAACATCTGTTGTCCACATTGCTTAGCTTATACCTGGATCCCCAGTTCCACCTTGGGCTCATTGTCTCTCAGAGAGAGATACAAGACCATGACTTTTATCCCCCACAACTGTGCCAAATCACAGATGCTCACAAGCAGGATGTTTAGTTTCTGCTGTGCTCTAATTACTTCTTTGAGGGACATTACTGCTTCCTAGCTCCATTGCAGTACTTGAGTCCTTCACAAACCCCACGAGAGGAGAAAACGGTATTGCCTCACTAAGACCACAAATAATTGTAGAGAGTGGACTGAGTAATAAAGAATATCCACTCATCTATGACTCCCCAGACTTGTTTTTCCCAGTATTTACCATGATCTAGCACTTTCTACATTCAAAGCACAGCTGCTGCTGCTCACTTGCAGCTGTGAGTGCTCACCCTTTCTTGCAAATCAAATCCAAGGCTCAGTCCAAGGTTCTCAGAAAACGTGAAATAGACCGCTGGGGATGAGCAGTGCAAGTGGTACTTCAGTGGCCTATTTACATTAACTAGGAAACTTTACAGAGTTGAACCTCGTCCGGCCTCCTCCTCTGAACTGAGAGCTCTATGAAGATTCTCTGGTTTTGGTGGTGTCACTCTCATTATAGACTGAAGACACAGTGAAAATAGCCTCAGAAGGGATCCTTGTTGTGGTATTTCATGGTTAGTTTGCAATAAACACCATTGGCCCTGTGATTAATTTCTCCAGAGTGTTTCTCTGACAGCTAGGCTGGGAGATGGCTTCTTGCTCACTATTTACAGGCGCAGTGCTAAAATGCTTTGAAAATACCGTGACCTGGGTGCTTCCAGAGGCAAGGTTGATCCACTATAAATATAGATCTCTGTGATATTTGGGCTGACACCTTCAAGGAAGATAAATTCATTAAATTATACTGTCTTGCAAAACCACCTTATCCACTAAACCAAAAAACAAACTCTGAGTTATCAAATGAACTATGACAGCTCTACTAACATGAGAATACATTTTTATCTCTGGTGAGTAAATTGATAATCAGCTGGGAAAGGAAGGTCTTTGAACCCCCCTTCTGTGTTGTAAGACAGATCTTTTATCTCCTGTGCCATGATATAATCCAGGGGAAATTGTAACCTGTTCCAGGCACAGGATTTGAAATAACCCCAGACAAACAATGCAGACACCAAGAACCATGTTTCTAAGGATGGAAAAAATATTTACAAAGTTAATTTTGTCATTGATTAAATGGGTTAGAAGTAATTTATTTGATATAAGGGGAAAATATTGATCCAAATCCCTGTGACCACCCAACTCCCCTTTTAGGTACAAAGATACATTAATGAAGAGTTAGACCCTTAGTATATTTTTTGTGGGTTTTGGTCCCCTTGCATTATTTTAAGCAGAAGGGAAGGTTTTGTCTTCTTTTAGTATAGTTCATGAGATTATGTGATCAGGTCCAAATAGAAGAGGGATTTGAATAGAGTGTATTAAAGTTTCGAGAAAAAAAAAGTGTATATATTTTATATAATATATATATATAAAGTATATATATATATATACTTTCACCCATCTTGAAAAAAATGGGAAAAAAACAAGCAAGAGAATGGAGATACTAAGAAGTAAGGGTCACATGGAAAGTTAGCTGCAGAACAGTAAACAGACATAGGTCACAACCAAATCCTCCTGTCTGCCAGTCAAAGCTCTCCTTCCATCCTAAAGAAGCTCAGATAGATAGGAATCTAGAAAGAAGTTTCAGGGCACTCAGTGGTTGATACAGCTGTATGAAACTTTTGCAATGAAACACAGGTAACTCAGCAGAATTCTGATTTTCTGGTAGCCACCATACTTGGTCAATACTCTCCAAAATCTCCTCCAAGACTCAGAAACAGTCTCACAACTTTTGGTTGTGGCTTGAGGAAACCAGAGCTGAATTTGAAGTTGAAGGGCCCTATTTATAGTTTCCAGCAAAAACCAGGCCAAACTCCGTGGTTTTGCATGGTTTGCATCTAAAAGCCGTCAAAAATCGGCTATTTCAGCTGATTTTTGTTTTGGGTTTTTGGGGTGGAGGAGAGGAAAGGCGGAAGGTTCATTCAAAACTTGAAATGATGAGCAAAAATATGTGTGTGTGAACCTCACCAGCCAAAACTACGAAAGGTTGACATAGAGCCCTGGGAACCGAAACCACGGCGATTTTCCTGTCTCCCATGGTAAGCAGAGACTGTGTGGTGAGTGAGAGTGCTGTAGGAAAATGTCTAGGAGGATCTCTACAAACAGGAGGTGAAGTGAATGGATGGGTTAGAAGCCAACTGTTGCTCCCAGTTCTGCTACATTAAGAACGTACGTCAACAGCAAAAGCCTTTGCAGCTTGCACCTCTCAGCTGTGATGAGGGTTTCACATCCTAAAGCATGCCAAGAGGAAGCCGTGTGGTCTTCTCAGTGGTTGGAACAAAAATATGGGAAGCCTGAAGGTACTGAGCCATTGAATCAGTGTGACTGTAAGAAAGTCACTCCACCTTCTGGTGCTTCAGTCATATAAAGCCAAATTAGCTCTAAAAATAGGAAATACTAAAAAAAGTATCCATTCTGACTAACTTATCTGTTGAGTCACCACGCATGTGATATCGCTGGAAGCATTCTTAGCATGTGAGACACCTTCCCAAAAGAATAATCACCCTAGTTAGCTCGAGTTTATGATACTGGAAAAGAAAGTCCTTTTAAAAGAATTTAGAAAAGGACAAAAGAACTATGGAGGCTGAAGAATTTAGTGCTCCAGGTCTCATTTTCCAAGGGGACAGATGGAATGGCTATTCCTCATTATCACTTATTTTCATTGCATTCTTTTTTGCCTCAGCATTACTTTAAAGGGGATGAAACAAAATGAATCTAAATTAGGAATGACTGAATTCTATTTACTAAAATGGAAGATGTCGAGATGTGCCTTTTTTTAACTTGTTCCTCCAATGGAAGGAAACTGACTTCATAGAATCACAGAATCATAGAATGCTTAAGGCTGGAAGGGACCTCAGAGGTCATCTAGTCCAATCCCCCTGCTCACGCAGGGTCACCTAGAGCACGTGGCACAGGGCTGCGTCCAAGCGGGTTTTAAAGATCTCCAAAGAAGGAGACTCCACAACCTCTCTGGGCAGCCTGTTCCAGGGCTCTGTCACCCTCACTGTCACAAAACGTTTCCTTAAATTCTTGTGGAACTTTTGGTGCCTCAGTTTGTGGCCGTTTCCTCTAGTCCTATCGCTGGCCACTACTGAAAAGAGGCCCCCCCCTCCTCCTCACTCCCTTCTTTGAGGTATTTATACACACTGATCAGGTCCCCCCTCAGCCTTCTCTTCTCCAGGCTGAACAGGCCCAGCTCTCTCAGCCTTTGCTCATAGGGAGATGTTCCAGGCCCCTGATCATCCTCGTAGCCCTGCGCTGGACTCTCTCCAGCTGCTCCACATCCCTCTTGTACTGGGGAGCCCAGAACTGGACACAGTTCTCCAGATGTGGCCTTACCAGGGCTGTGTATAGGGGAACCATCACCTCTCTCAGCCTGCTGGAGACGCTCTTCTTAATGCACCCCAGGATCTCGCTGGCCTTCTTGGCCACCAGGGCACACTGCTGCCTCATGGTCATCTTGTCATCCACCATGATGCTGAGGTCCCTCTCTGCGGGGCTGCTCTCTGCGGGGCTGCTCATATCTTCCGTGGTATTTCTGTACTGAAAGATACACAGTGATTTGGCAAGCCTTAAAAAATTCCAGTGGAATATAAGTGAAAAAAAAAAAAAAAGTGTATTATTCACAGAGTAATAGATAGAGTAGAAAAGGTATCAGAAGGATCAAAGTCATTCTCCTCCTCCTCTGATCCCACCAGTACTCTCCCAGAGACTTATTTTTGACTCTATCTCCAAGGCAATGCACAAAGAAATAGAGACAGGAATAAAAACTATATTCAGAACAGAAAATGATATGCGGTCTGAGAGCTGGATTAAGACATTTGAGCACCATGATTTTTTCTGCTGGCCTTAGCTTAAGAGGAGATCAGATACAAAACTTGCTTATATATGCTGAAGAAGAGCTGAGCTAAAGGTATCTGTTGTGGTATATCTGACCCTTCCTGAGCCAGGCTTTGCAAGCAAAAGCATTTGACTATGACAAGATGCCAGACTTACTTAAGATCAATCTTACCGTGGAGTATGAATGCATACAGGAGGTATATGTCCATTTCTGCTTTGCTCCCTTGACCAAATTATAATCACAGAATCACAGAATGGTTGAGGTTGGAAGGGACCTCTAGAGATCATCTAGTCCAGCCCCCTGCTCCAGCAGGGACACCCAGAGCATGGGGCACAGGGCGGCATCCAGGTGGGTTTGGGAGATCTCCAGAGAAGGAGACTCCACAGCCTCCCTGGGCAGCCTGTGCCAGGGCTCTTGCGCCCTCACAGGAAAGAAGTTCTTCCTCCCATGGAGATGGAACTGCCTGTGTTTCAAATTACACCCATTGCCCGTTGTCCTATGGGACTGGCCACCACTGAGAAGAGCTTGGCCCCCTCCTCCCTACATTCCCCCTTCATGTACTTATACATGTTAATCAGATCCCCTCTCAACCTTCTCTTCTCCAGAGAAAACAGGCCCAACTCACTCAGTCTCAAGAATTATAGCCATAAATTTAATCCAATACTGAATTTAAAAAAGAAAGAAAGAAAGAAAGAAAGAAAGAAAGAAAGAAAGAAAGAAAGAAAGAAAGAAAGAAAGAAAGAAAGAAAGAAAGAAAAAATAAAAACCTGTAAGCTCATTCATACAAGCAACAATCATCATATCTAAGTACAGTTAAGTGCAGAATCACAAAAAGATTATACAGGTGGAAGAGACCTCTAGATGTAACCTAGTCCAACTTCTGACCAAAGAAGAACTAACTCTAAATTTAGGTCAGATTGCTCAGTGCCTCATTGAGTTGAGTATCTCTAAGGATGGAGATCACATATCCTCTTGAGGAAACGTCTTCTGACGTTAGACCCTAAGAAATATTTTTCCCTATATTTAGTTGCAATTTCCCCTGCTGTATCTCGGGTCTTTTGCTCATTGTCCCCTTGGTGTTCATCTCTGAGAAAAATCTGGTATCAACTTCTTCTTGCTGTTAGCAAAAGCCATCTCCTCTCCAGGCTGAACAAGCCCTGCCTGCTCAGGCTCTCCATTTGCCCCAGCCCCCTTGACGTCCCATTGGCCCTCCAGACTTGCTCCACTTCATTAACAGTCTTCCGAACCTTTTATGAACAGTAGCTCAGCCATGGTCAACATTAATTCGTAGGAAGATTTAGGATAGATTTAGGATAGATTTAGGATAGATTCCATCTTTGGGAATGGGAGATGGTGTGGGTTTCCTCCCCCAGAGCAATGAGGGCGAGGAATGGAGCAGGATCTTGTATTTAAAGGTTTTAGTAGTATGAGCCTTACTCTGCCTTGCTCTATTTATAGCTCTATTTATAGCTCTATTTATAGCTGATTCTAGCAGCTCTCCCTGTCTTTGTGCCATCCGGTAGTCATACAACCTGGCTCTTACCCAGGACACTGTTACTGGAAGACTGTGTGTATCCTGGCCGTGCTTTGAGAAGTGACCAAGAGGCAGCTGAGTTTGGTAAAAAACATATCATGGATCTTTGCCCTTCCCAAATTGTAGGGCCAGCTTGGCAATAATCTTGTCTCCAGAGTGTATCTGCTTCCATTTACCTCGACTTGGAGACAGAGGAAAAGAAAATTCCTGGTCATAAACTCAATGAAGTGACTAAGCTGGACCTGTCTCTTGACAGCAGTGGAACATTTAGAATTAAACCTTTTTTCCTCTTTGCTCTTCCTTAGGTACCTCTCTCTTTAGACTCACCTTTTTTGCTGACTACTAAAAACAATGAGCTGGTGACAGCCAGGTGACACACAACCCCTGCCTAGGATTCATGCCTTATTGTGGCCTCAGAAGTGCTAAGTTTGCAACCACCCTTTTTTTCTCAGGTTTTCTCTGTTGGTTCTTATGCTGGCACTAATGGAGATTTTACCTGCTTTAGAAGCACAAAGTTCCTGTATACAGCAGAGAAAATCAGGTCCTACATATTTATTTAGTGGATTAAAGATCTTATATTAGTTAAAAAGACACAAATGTCAAGGGGAAAAGGACTGGGCAGCATAACTCTCAGAAATAGTCAGATTCCAATTACTGTAATTATATCTTTCAAAGGTAAGGTATGAAAATTATCACTTATGCAAGGGAACAAGGAAAGCAGAGGGAACAGTACCTTATTTCTCATCTTATCTTTGTCTCCATGCCATTGTACTGAATTGCCATGATTACATTTTGTTAAAATCTTTTCATTTTTCTTACTGCTCTCTGAGGATGTAAGGCTGGGTGAACAAAGCAGGGTTATCAACCCAAATTCAATTTCACAAACTCCTAAAGGGAAATATTTATGAAAATGCAGACTTCAGAAAGATCAGATTCTTGTCTAATTTCCCTTTATGTATTTGATAAGTGTATGAACAAGAGCCAATGCTTGAGAACTTTTTTTTTTTTTTTTTTTTTTTGAGGGAACAATATTAAGGTCATTAGGGAAAAAAAAAAAAAAGCCCCCAACAGGAGGGAATTTTGATTGGCGAAATATGAATTTTCCTGTGATTTTTGCTCCTTCCTGCTTTTCTGAACTTTCCCCAGGACCTCTGGATCTTTCCTCTTCTTAAACAGCTAAAGTATCTCCAGCCATTGTTACAACTGCCCCTCACAGTCACCATGTATCTTCAATTGTACCAGGTTCTGCTTTCCTCACAGTTAGACAGTCTCCTGCACTACAAATTAAACTTCACATAACCTTATTTGTTAAATAATGTATCACTGAGATAAATATCTACGTCCTTTTTTTATTTAACAGTGATGTAATTGAAATAGCTTTTTGTTTGTTTGTTTGTTTCAGAAAACTCAGTTCTTTGGAGCCTTTATAGCATCCTTACGCTACATGAGGTTTTCATCCTTCTTGACAGGTTGGGACCTTCTGCAGACCTAACTCTGCAAAGTACAGAGCACTCTGCATCTATTTGGTTTTGGTTGGGCTTGAGGCAGTCTCACCAGGCTATAGTCAGAGCATAATTTGTCAATATCTGCCTTGCGGTAGAGCCTTCCAGAAGGTGTGATGAGCCCTAATGGCCAAGAAGGCCAATGGGATCCTGGCTCCATCAGGAGGATGTTGCCAGCAGGTCAAGGGAGGGGATCCTGTCCCTCTGCTCAGCTCAGGAGCGGCCGCACCTGGAGTATTGGGGGCAGCTCTGGGCTCCCCAGTATAAGAGGGATGTGGAGCTTCTAGAGAGGGTCCAGCAGAGAGCAACAAAGATGATTAAGGGACTGGAGCATCTATTGCATGAGGAGAGACTGAGTGAGCTGGGCTTGTTTTCCCTGGAGAAGAGAAGGTTGAGAGGCGATCTTATCCACATGTACAAATACCTGAGGGGATAATGTAGGGAGGAGGGGACCAAACTCTGCTCAGTGGTGGCCAGTCCCATAGGACAACGGGCAATGGGTGTAAGTTGAAACACAGGCAGTTCCATCCACAGGCAGTTCTTCCACAGGAAGAACTTCTTTCCTGTGAGGGCGCAAGAGCCCTGGAACAGACTGCCCAGGGAGGTTGTGGAGTCTCCTTCTCTGGAGATCTTCCAAACCCACCTGGATGCCACCCTGTGCCCCGTGCTCTGGGTGTCCCTGCTGGAGCAGGGGGCTGGACTAGATGATCTCTAGAGGTCCCTTCCAACCTCAACTATTCTGTGATTCTGTGATTCTGTGATTCTGTGATTCTGTGTTTTCTGTAGATCTCAGAGGCTGTGAAACCAAAGAAAATCACAGGAGAAAATCACAGGAGCTCTATCTTGTCAGGATAGAGCTCTCCTAGGCCAGGACAAGGTGAAAAGAAAGAAACGTGCAGGGAAATAACAAAGAGGAGGAAAAGGACGACGGTATCTGAGGGTCAATGGTACAGCCATGAGTGGCAAGAGAATTAGGAAAGGACACCAAGAAGAACATGCCTCTCAGCATCCATCATGTCCCATCTGGTATCTGAGGAGCTGCAGGACACTGTCTGATAATGCCCGTCTTGGACATAGGAATGGACCAGACAGGGAAGCAAGTCCCACAGTCATATCCTCCCTGTTAAATTTACTCCTCCTGACATCATATGTGGATAGTTTGGCTCAGGCTGGGATGAGGTAGATGAAAAGCTCCTATGAATTGCTGAAACCTTGGACAGGGTTAGCATAAATGAAAAGACTGAGCTTCCACCAGCAGACAGGTCCATTCCCCTGCAGCATGAAGGGGATGTAGTCCCCAGCCCATAAGGATAAGGTCTTCCGTCACCATATGTAGGGAAAGCACCATCAAAAATGAAGCTAGCATAAAACTCACTGCCAGGTTTCATGTATTTGAGTTTCAGCCCCCAAACCCTCCCTGTGACTTTCTGGGAACTCACAGCAACTGTACACAACCTGATGTTGAAGTGGAACTGAGCTGAGAACAGAGGTAGTATGAAAGGTGTTTTGAAGTAAAAAGGAATGTACTATGCATATATTTCATATATTTCATTTCTCCCTTCAGGGAAAGCTTTGCAGAGAGAAGACTTAGTGAGTGAGGCACCTGTATGGATTCAGTTTACTAATGCAAATAATTCACTGAACTGGCAATGGCCAAGACAGGAGCAGGGTTCTTAGCATTACTTTGGACTTTGATTGAATGATTTGATGACTCTGATTTTCAGCATCTCTGTTTGAAGTAGAAATTTGTAGTCAGGAATGCTGCATTTCAGGATAACTGCTTAAATTAAACCAGACAGCACTAAACTCTCCTTGGAATTTGTTAAATTAATGGCAGTAGACTTTAGCAAAGCTTTTTGTTCCTCCTTATAAACTGTGTTAAATGTGGAATTAATGCTTTTAGAAAAAAAAAATGCAATTTAAAAATACAAAACATTGAAACTCATACTCAGCACTTATCTTCCCCAGTAATACAGACAAGCACTACCTACACCAGCTCAGAGTAATACTGTTCAGAAATGAACTTCAGGCACACTTTTAAAGACAATTAAAATATAGATCTAATGACTAGAATTCTCAGCTGAAATGCTGTGCATAGTTTAAACAACTGTTTGGCAGTTTCAGTGTGGATGCAATAGATTTTCTCCAGTTTGAGGTCTTCAAACAAAGAGCATTTGGGGTTTTTGCGGGGGGCAATATTTCAGCACAGTGAGGGATATTGACCTTGAGAAGATTTTAAGTAACATCTTCTGCTCTCTGTTTGCTGGAGCTCAGACTTGAGGGTAATACTGGCCCCTTCCAGCCTTAAGTCTTGAAATCTCTGTATACATATGTATGCAGAGTGCATCTAAAGCTCTCCATCTAGTGGCAGTTGTGAATAATCATGTCATATTCTTCATTTGGTTTGGGTTCAATAAGGTTAGTAAAGTGCCCCACATATGCACTGTATACATACATGTAGGTACAGAGCAGTATTGCTCACGTAGAGTCCTCAGAGTCCACTTCATCCTGCTGCCATACCCTGTCTACCAGCTACTTCCTTCTGGTTGGGATTTCAGCAGCAATAATAATGTCAGTAATAACAACTGCAGAATATGGGTTAACTGTAAGTTTATATGATAGGCACCTAAAAATTATAAGGGAAAAGGTATGTAATAATTGATCTCATGTACATTTCTCCACAGGATTTTCATCCTGTATGTAGCACCTTTCCTTTGAGATAAGCAGGAATTCCCTGAATACTTGTCAGTGCAGATGCACCAACCCTGAAGTCAGGGGCTGGGGAAATGGATTGGCTCCATGTAGTCCTACCTCAGATAGTGATCTGAAGATACCCATCAGCCCTGTGGTACCATGATACGTGGGAAAAAAACATCTTTTACAAAGAATAGAGGGGGAATGTGATGGAAAAAGAAGGGATGACAGCTAAAGGGTAAAGAAATACATACTTGTCATCCAATTTTTCTGTGATCTTCCATAAATCAAACATAACCTCATGTATTTCCCCCATGGTTAATGCTGGATAAATATTAGACTCAAGGACATATCAGAGAGTATTTTGACTTCTCCTCACCTGAGTTCCAAGAGGATGCTTAAATACCTGGAGTCTAGCTCTGAACTGACAACAAAAGCAACAGCCTCCCCATCTCTCACTCTGGTGACATCCAGGTGTTCCTCCAGGCACTTGGCAAGCAGGGATACAGGCTTGTCCTTCACCGTTTTTCCACAGCAGTACTCTCACTGGATTTGGTAGGTGCCAGCCCTGAAAAAGGAGCAGAGTTTCCTATAAAACCATCAGCAATTTGGCAGACTTTTAGCCAATTTTATGCAGCTGACTGTTGGCTGTTTTGCAGATTTTCCAGCTGTTTTCCTCTGATCTCCAGCCGTTGGATTTTTACATTGGTCAGATGGTCCCAAACTGGGGCAAGCTATGTTGCCTCTCTCTGCTTCCTGATTGTGCAGCTTCTCCACCGGTCACATTGCCCCCTGCCAGTCACTTTTTTAAGCTCTAATGCCTCGTGCTTTTTCCCAGGAAGATAATCTTGTACCACTTTTATGCCCCATCTTTGGCTTGATGCGTGGCTAGGGAAGAAACAGCAGGAGGAATAAAAATGCATCTATGTGTCAAGTAGCTTGAGACAGCTCCAGCTCTGCCTCCATTCAGAGGCAGCTTGAGCAAAGACCTGACAACTCTACAAAGGAGAACCATCTACTCCCACCCACCCTCAAACATCTGGAAATCTGATGTCTAAATCTGACATGGCCATTTCAGATGCCTCGGAGGACAAGAGGAACCAGTCACAAGGAGTGAGCAGGAAACCAGACTAAGAGCAGAACATGAGAAGACATTTGTCTAAGTTATTTAACAATTTTCTCCCTCTGTCCTCTTTTTCCTTTGAGAAAAATAACTGATCCTGAGGCAATAACATTTGGATACATAGAACAGCATTAGACGTTTCAGACAGTTTAGACAGTTACAGAACTGCACTGAGCACGTAAACAGGACATGATTCAGGAGACAGAGGAGATGTTTTTCTTGTCATCAGTCATTCCTGACTTAGAACTGTAAGCTTTAGGACGATTATGTGGCTTTACATTTCAGTTCTAATGAAATATAGAAGAAGTCGTGGTGCTGAGAGCTACCACTTCTTTGGGACAGTGTTCCACCCCTTGGCGCTCACACGCGGCCCTTTCCTTTTGACTGCAAACACGTGTGAAAGCAGCAGAAAGCTGCCGAGAATCTCATACGAAACTCATCCCGCCTGCTGCCTGACCCACTTCTGCTCCCGCTAAACTCAACAGCAAAATTCCCCTTCATGCTAATGTAAGCGGGAACTAACTTGGTGACCTCCTCCTTGTGCATCTCTTGGGTGGCCTTTATTTCGCTGTTAACTCTGAAGGGGTTGCCCAGTCGTCTTCGGTGCTAAGTCCTGGGACAACAACCTGTAATTTTGGTCTCCTGCTCTTTAAAGGGTCACAGGGCAGGTTCTTTCACAGTAAAGAGAAGGCAAGGCAGAGAAGGAAAAGGACAGAGATCATCTTTCGTCTGGAAGGACTGCTCGGTTTTACCTCCAAGATCTTCCATTGCTATTTTTTATTTTAGTTTTTTTATTTTAGTTTTAGGTTTATTTTAGTTTTTATTTCAGTTTATTTTTATTTTAGTTTTTTATTTTAGTTTTGTTTTTAGTTTAGTTGAATTACTTCAGAAATTTTTTATGCATACATAGAGCATACATACATCCTTACCCTCAAAATAAGAGATTTTAATTTCAACATATGAAAACAAATATTTTGTTTTATTTACAAAACATGAAAAGGGAAGTGACAAGAGCATCTGCATTCTTATTGTGTCTATAAGAAGGCACAAAGCAGCAAAAAAAATTATTTGGAAGTCTTAAGGTTAAGAGGTTTAACCGTATCTAAAAAGAAGGAAATAGAGAATAAAAAGAAAAATTTCAACTGGCTTTATTAAGAGTTACAAACTTAGGGAGGACAAAGGAAAGACTTTGGTTGTTCCTTCCTCTTAATGTAAAACATAATTTTACACACGGGTGAATTATTAATGTGGGGCAGTAAGAAAACCTTACTTTATGAATTTGACTCGGTCTTCCAAAAGATAAAAAATTTTTGTGAACAACAAGCAATTGAACATAATAATTAAACATGAAAACAGCTCATGATTTTAAAAGTAAAAGATAGACTTTTACTAGGTGGTCTCTTGAAGTAGACAAACAAAATGTTACTGAGTCAGATATTACAGCTGAAAAACATCTGATGTTTTTCTAGCATCACATAATAGCTCCAGTGTCTACAACTGAAATCCTCATACTATATTTCTAATATTGCTGACATCCAGGGACAATTTGTGTTTACCTGAGGAATGGCAATGTCCTATCAGTGATGGTGCTATAAAAATAAATATGAGAGAGAGATTTGAGTATAATAAGACGTTCTGGACCTTTTCCGTCCTGGGAATCTCACCTCTGTGAAACACAAAAGGAGCAATTAAAAATATTTATTCAAGCACCTCCCTCTGGATATTTAAACATGAAGGGTTCATTATGCAATGCTTTTACTGTAGCAAGAGAGGAAAATTTAAAGGAGCTAAAAAAATTAATTTTGACATAAATGCAATATTATTCCCTGACTAGATAATAGTTATGTGCACGAGAGAGAACAGGGTTTTTTTCTAATTGCAACTGAATTTTCATTTGCAAAGACAAAAACACTCTAACGGGTATAACTTGCATGCAGAGTTATCAAAGAAGACAGTGAACAATTTGGCTGATGGTTCTAACAGTAAAACTAAACCAAAAATGAGAGGATAACTTGTCTTAAACTCTTGACGTGAATTTCAGTCCCCTACAGTAATGCGACTGGAAAGGAAAAAGAAACATTCCCCCACCCTGCCTCTTACAACACAGTTCCTAAGACCATGATCCTCTGAACCTGTCCTTAGCATGTTCTGGTTGACCACGTCAGTCTGATACCCCAGATTTTCCACAGCATACCAATGAACACCAGGTACTTTGATGTTGGGATCCGAATGCCACAAAAATTGTGTTCTGTGACCATGGAAAATTTTGTCCCAGAATAGTGAATGTTTCACAAACAGGCTTCTTTGAAAGGTGCCAAAATCATTTGCCTGTTCAAAGGATGAGAAGGCTATATCATCTTTGTCCCAAAGGAAGTCTGGTTTCTCGTAGTCTGGTGGGAAATAACTTCAGCTAAACCACTGGAAGCCGCAGATTTCATCTATTTATTTATTGGTGGAAATATGACCTCTTTTTTGTTTGTTCCTTGCCTCCTAAAGCAATGTAAATTCAGTTCTTCTCAAATCTGTTTGTAAAGGAACCTGGATCACAACCTCTTAACAGGAAAAAAAAGTACATTTTTGAAAAAATGGATACTTCAGATACTCTACAGCCCTTGGCATGTCTGCACATGACAAGTAGATATCATGCAGGATTCAAGGTATTTCTGTGCCTTTCTGGAGCCACACCTGGAGAGCAAGCAGGGTGCTCTAAAATGACACCCAATGTCTACATTTGGGCAACCAATTTCACAGCAATTCTCAGTGTGGGATCTACAGATAAGTTTGATTGATTCTTCATAAAAGGCTAATGGAGCTGAAAGCAAGAGGCTGTTAAAAATCTGTCTACATCTAAAGTAATACAAAATGAAGGTACATTTTACAGCTTAGCAGGCTAGGATCTCCGCTTCCGTGTTCTTATATTTTCCTGAGAGTTGCATTTTAATGGTCAAAGAAGAGATATACCTACTAATGCAATCCCTTCATTGTTTTCAGCACAAGTATGTCCCCAGCCCAGTTATATGGGTTTTGTGTTTCGCATCACTATATATATATATATATATATATAGGTTGTAAAGAACAGGAGAAATTTTGCCTGGAGAAAGACAAAGGGGAATGAAACAGCCCTCCAACCCTTACTTGTCTGAGCTGGTGACTCCATGATTTGCAGCAGGATGTGAGTTGTACATCTCTGAGTATATACAACAAATGCAAATGCTTAATTCACTCATAGGTGGATATTCCCAAAATTTTCTCTACCTGCCTTAGTTCTATGCATTTAGCCTTAAATTTGCTGAAGAACATTTGAATAAAAATAAACAGTCTTGTTTCCTAGGTGATTATGGTTGTCCTTGTAAATAAACCCTTTAGTCCAGTGTTAAGTCTTAGCCATCTTAAAAAAAAAAAAAAAACAGCCAACAACAACAACAACAAAAAGCAACAATAATAATAAAAAAAATTTAAATGAGAAAAAGAAGTATTTGTCCCTTCCCATGAGTCAACAAGTCACTGTATGGTTTCTAAACTAACCTATTCTGAGTGATATAACAATTAAACTTTTTAGAGGAACATTTTAAAAATATTCCCCTAAAAGGTGAGAGTAGGCTCTTAGCAGGACAACTGAAGAGAAAGGAAGAGAATGAAGCAGCCTTCTAAACCTTGCCCCTGCCACAGATTTCCCAGGTGACTTCAGCAAGTCATATGTCATAAAAAATTATTTTTATGGCAGTAACGTGAAAAAGCACTAAATAAAGTTGAGAGCCTGACAACACAAAATACTAGTAAAAATAGCAGAACACAATCATTTTTTACCCCGAGAGATTATGGTCTTGCTGGGAAGGGGAGTGAGCTCTCAAATTCAAGGAAATCATTGACTTTTAAGCATTCTATACAGAAAGTGCACAGGAATTGCTTTGTAGAGAAGAAAAGGACTGTATTATTAGACAAGTCCTGAGATAGGAAGAAGAGAACAGCATGCTGTGAAGGAAAAGCTCATGATGTAAATGCCCCAAAAAGAAAATGTCAGATGTTGTAACTGTCATAGCCACTATTACTATAGCTTGACTTTTTTCCCCTGATATCTCAGTGCCACCTGTACTATCCTTATCTCAGCTGTCAGTATTCAAGGCAGCACTCCTGCTTGTATTGCATCTTCTAAATAATAGCTTTGTGTTTGATGTCATTGATTGTATTCCATTGCAATGATCTGTTTGAGTCTTTGATTCTAAAATAACGTCTGTGTCTTCTTATCGTATTCTGAATGGAGAAAGGGAGTTTTAAAAGTAAATGCAGTAAGAGAATCACGCAGTTCAAAGAACAAATAAATTAATGATAGCACCTCTGTGAGAAACAAACAAACAAACAAACAAATTGGTTGGTTTCCATAAACAAATATCAGGCATCATTAAAAACATTAATATTTATTATTGAAGATGGGCAAATTTATTTGGGTTTGTGACAAAATGTGTGCAGCCTGGAAGTTTGTGTAAATGTGGGATGGACCAAAATTGTGGGTGAGCAGGACATTCCTTTGCACTTGGATTTCAACCTCTTCCTCTCCTCTGTACTCGGTAGTTTATTTAGTATGTAAAATAGGGTTTGAGTTGCTCCTCCACCCAGTAGAGGATGGAAATCTTGGCTCTAAGTGAATGTTGTGCTGCGTTATATTCTGGCATGAGCCATTTCCTACTTTCTTCCATGCAAACTGCTGAGTCCTGACTCAAGTTCTTTATTCATCAGGTTGGGGAAAGAAAAAAAACAATCAGCATGAATGAATTAAATTATAATCTGCTGTGCAAACCACCATAGAAACAAACAGGATTCCGGGCCCCATTTCCAAGACAATGTTCTTGCTTATCCATACAGTACCTGCCCCAGTGCATCTACCATGTAACAGTTATGGTACACTTCTAGAAAATGGGACATGCAGATTTAAATCCTATCATGCAACAGGGGTATTTCTATTTAGACATCACACATATGGGATGAATAATCTTCCCATTGATCAAGGAGGGTGGTGATAGCTACCTTTGTGCTGCTTTTGTAGATGTTGCCTTTGAATTGCCTTTTTTCGTTATATTTACAAGGGGAAAAATTATGTTTTCTTTTTGCCATTACCTACATCAGCTTTCTAGGTTTGGATTTTGCAACAAAACTCAATTATTCACTCAGGCTTTATTCCTCAATGGATCAACCTTCAGTATGTAGTGGGGGTGATGCACAATACCATCCCTGCAGAAGAGGTATCTCCTCTGGGAATTCTGGGAATAAGAGGAGACTTTCTTCCAACTTTCTTCCTGCCCATTTATTTAGGTATTCTGTCACTGTTCTCTATTTATAATTAAGTAGCTTTCCATTGCCTGATAAAGATCTGAATGAACAACACTTCACAGTGCTGATGGAAAACTTCTCCTAGCAGAAGCCACATGGGCTGTTGACACAGGAACAAAGGATGATTTCAAGTGTTTGTTAATCTTTGTGTTGGACCTTTATGAAGGGCCAATTTCATCCATAGAGTAGAACAAAGTATAACAGATAATGACTGCACACCAAATATGTGTTAAGCTCTCAGACAGCATTTTGAAGTAAGGTTTGATGAAATCTCACCATTCTGCCCAATATGTATGAAGATCTTCAAAAACTGGGCAGGAAAAGTTGACCTCACTAGAGTAAGCAGAATAAACCAGTTATACTTAGTCTCGTTGGTGTTTATAAGAGGTTTTAGCTGGCTTCCTTCCTGACTGGCTATAATTGGCACAGACAATTTCCTTCTTTGAGAGCAGCTGTCACTGATGTAGTCTGTCTTCGGGCCAGGAATGGAATAAAGGCTTTTTCCTCTTGAAAATTCAGTGTGGAGGCCTATAAACAAAGGGTAATGATAGCCATCTATTCATCGAATTGTGGGAAGGTGATTAGTGGGCTGCCACAAGAATTAGTGTTAAACCTAGGTATAATTAACATCTTCGATCTCTTCCACAGTCTAATAAAACCTAACTGTTGCAAAAACTTTCTTGATACTCAGGCTTTTTTTTTTTTTTTTTTCATTTGCTTAACTTACTTGCAAAATGTCAAGGTAAAGATCTTTAGACCACCCTCACCTGTTCTCCTTAATGTGAGCTTTTAAAGTGCTTGTAAATTGTCTTCTTTGCAAACTTGTATGTCTATACTAGAAAGCAAAATCAAATATTTAAAAATAATGTGACAGTGAAAGGAGAAGTTGCTGTTTAGCACAATTTGTAATTTGTAAATCCAGAAGGGACCACTGTAAGCAAGCTTTAAGTTGTAGAATTGAACCAAAGGGATTTTCCTGAGCTAGAAACGCAAGTTTTAAGAAGATAAGATCTTCTGAGTGTAAGCCCATCTTGCTTTTGTGAGGAAGTATATCCAATATTCTGTTTCAAATTTAGGAAACTATTTCTGGATTAACTAGTTCATGTGTTCCCACCTTTTCTTTTAGAAATCTATTCCAGGACCCCATAACTCTGTCATTAGGAAACTTTTCACTCCAAATGTACTTGTGACTAGTTTATAACCATAAATTTGGAGACTGAACGTAAGTTTCTGAATCAAAAAAGAAATAATTTTTATGAGAGCTTCCTTAGAGACCAGACTCTGCTTATATTTCGGACTCCCAAAAGCAAGGAGCCAAGCCACAAAAACTTACGCTGCATTTTTAACAAGTGTCATTTTGCCAACACCACTGTTTACCTATAGATAAAAGTAGGAAAAGGTATCTCCCTTATTAAAGCATTCCAAAATTTATTTTAGAAAGACTTAAAATATGTGGTGGGTCAATGACAGCAACATGGGTTTGTGCAGTTCCAAACAGAACCACACCTAACCTTTAAAATTTAAAATTAAGAGGTTAATGTTTTAGACAAGCTAAATGAAAGGGCCTATAAAGGAAGGGGTGCAGATTGTGTTGATGACAATTTATGATTCCATAGTTTAATTATGTATGAAACATCCCATCAAGTTAATGAAATATAAAATCAGGTTAATGAGGATAACAATTAAGCAAATATATACATATATCTCCACAAAAGACAGTGATAATTAAATGCCTACCATTATAACAAAAACATTTTGAAGAACATTTTGGGTTTTGGGAACTGTTACGTCCTGTACCAACAATGATTGTTGTTGTTTGAACTAAAAATCCTTATATGCGTCATTCACTATGTCTTCACCAACGTTTGGCCCAAATACAGGTATTTTTGCATAACTGGCAACTGTCTATTTAGTGGTCTCGCTAAAAACAGAACCTACATAAAATGTGTACCACTGCAGTGTTACCTCTAATGTATCACAAAGACATAAACATCTTAATCCCAACACATGATTTGCAAGGTTTAACTTGAACCTCAGCTGTTTCTAGTTACAGACACCGTTTATAACGGAAGTGCAGTATTTACCAATGGTTAAGAGCAAGGCAATGACCAGAGAAGCAAATGGGGAGAACTTTGGTTAATTATCTGTGATGAAAAAGAAGAGCCAAAAAGAACATTCCAGTGCAGGGCAAAGTCAGCATTGGGAACAACTAGCAACTCGTGGTTATTAATTGTAAAAGAATATGAAATTGCTTTGATTGGAAGAGTTCTACAGTCGCCACTTTTAACCTCACCTTTTTTTTTTTTTTTTTTTTTTTTTTTGTCACAGAACTTGGTATTTGTTCTATATTATTCTTGTAAAGAGCAAAAACATCCTAAAATGCTTTACTTCATCGCAATGCATTTAGTCTTCTAGTGGAGAATGGATGATAGGAAGTGTCTACTAAGAGATTTAAGAGGTTAGCAGTAGCGGCACAAAGTAGTTTGTTAAGCTACCAGTTAGGACACTATCCCCTAATTATGTTGTAAATACAAGAATGACATAAGCAACTGATGTTTAACCAATGGAATAGGCCCAAATATATTGTGATATGCTTGTAACGGACATGTAATTGTATCTATTGGAGCATGAAATGGCTTATATAAAGGGTGTTTGGAGATTTGCTCCGGATGACACCTTTGAATTCTGTTGCTTTTATTGCTTTTCCAGTACAAGAAAGGTGTGAGTATAAAAACACTAGCAGATTAGAACCTAGATTCTGTTTCGCATGTACAGCCTTTTCTAATATTAGTGCTAAAGAATTTTAACTCTTAATATGTGCTTATATAAGCAAAATTTGTAATGGTTTGGTAAGTCTGTTCAGGGTTAATTCTAACAAAAATATTGAGTGGCAGTTAAGTTATATCTAATCTCAAAGAAATCTGGTAGTTAAAGCATTTAACTACCATACAGTCACACTGCTCCCTTGCAATTCATCCTGTTTTTAACCTGTGACTACAAAATCTTAATTCCTTATGAGTGGTAAGATTTTTGCTGATCATGTAAGAAGCCCTTCTGTCCTCTTCATCTAATTTGATTCCATTTGTCTTGAAGATGTTTAACTGCAATTAAAACATAGAAATGTCAGAAGGACCTTGCAAAATAACACTTAACATTTCACCTCTAAAAATAATATTTTGTGCAACTCACCTGCAGAAATATCTTTTTCATTGCCATGTCATTGTGCTGATTGATGGGATGCAACTCCAGAATCACATTCCACAATTTAAGTCCACATGTCCACTATTTAAGGTATGTGAGTGTGTGTCTTCATTACAGTCAATAGCACCTAGATGCTATTCATCTCCTCCTGACATGATCCTCTGCAATTTCCATTTTCTGTAATGATTTGATCTCTGTTGACTATATTGGGAGCCTGACCATTCAGCTCACACTCAGACACATACATTGCAGATGCTTAGATTCGGATATCTGAACCTACAACCATATTGCACACCCAGTAACTAGCTAACATAGTCCTTAATTCTGTAGAACTGAAGACTCATTCAGATAACAGAATAACTCAGTCAGGAATGGACCTTAGGAGCTATCTAGTCCAACCTTCTGCCTTGCTTAAAATATTTGAATTATTAGATCAGTTTAGGTTTCTCAGGACTTTATCTGTTTAGATTATCCCCATTTGCAACTGATGAGCTTCTATTTTACACTAGAAATGCCTTTTTTAAATGATGGTGGTGACTTGGAATTTTGCACTGTTAAAAAACAAGCCATTACTATTTTTGTATTTCTATTACCTTGTAGATATTTCTGGAAGCTCTTCTAGCCTTTCCTTATGTTGTCAGGGACATTTTCAATTTCTGCTTGAAAAAATAATTTCAAAAAAATAATCCAAATATCCAGTGACAAATTCAACACAACCTTTGTTAAGTTCTTTGTTCTCTTAAATCTGCTGAGTTTTAACTTCCAGCTGTGAGTCTAATTGTTTCTTCAACTGCTAGGCTGAAGAACTTTTGTTGAGCAAATTTCCATTCTCTCTGTGAAAACATAAAGAATTTAGCATATGATGTTATGTTTTGGGAAGAGATACTCAATTCATTTTGGTATCTCCAAAGAAAGACCAGTGGCAGGCTTGGCTTCCTCAGAAAGTAATCTCATCAGTTGGAAGCTGTAGACATTACTGTCCACTTTCCTGGACAATAACTCCAGAGGAACATGGCAGGTGATTTATCAAATTAGGTGAATGTAGATAATCCAGCAGGGCATTTGTCAAGGCTTGCTGAGTTACCTAACTGCACAGTTAGTGCACTTCCCTGGTGAATACAAATCCTTGGCATACACATGTTAGTGCTATGTATAACTGCCCAAATCGTCAACAATGGGAAAATATCCAGCCAAAAACTAGCAAAATCATGAATGGTCCAAAGAGAAAACTTAATAGATAAAGCCAAAAGAACTAAATACAGACGTAAGGTTTAGTCAAATGACATCGAAGACAAGTATTTCTATGGTTTCATCTCTCTTCTATTTGTACTGGTTGAACAGTATAGCAATTTAAGAGAAAAGTACCTTGCCTTGTTACTCTTAATCGAGGCTGTGAATCTGTTGAAAGAAAGTTCACATGCATTTTTTTCTGCCTTTTTTAAGAGTTCTGCTGGAATCTGTTTTCCCAGATTGTGTGCAGGACTGCTAAGGCATGCCCAGATGAAAATGCTACACAAGTGGTTGCAAAGTCTGAAATGGCATAAGAACACATCATCTTTCCCTTACATTACCCACACGTACAGTCATGGCAGTGCACTCACACCAGGGATATTCCACACAGGTTCCATCAGTTTGAAGACTTTGCAGCATATGATTCTTGAAATGGTTCTTCCATGACAGAGAAAACCTTGCCTTGGAATGAACCATGATGAGCCAGCACTCTACGGCTTAGCTGCATAGTCACCAATCTTTGTTTTGACACTTCAGACAAATATGACAAGGTGTTTTGCTTTCCATCTGAAATACCTCCTTTCATATCTAATCAGTGATTGCTGATGAAATTTTAACTAGGGCTGCAGCAGAAAAAAAAAATCTCCTTTGTCAGCAAATCTTGCAACATCTGCCTGGTTATATTCTTTCCTCTACTCTCTGATCCAGATCAACAAATGAAACAAATCTTTAAAAGTCATCAATTTCCTTCCTACTCAGGAAAAAAAAAAAAAAAAGAAAGAAAAAAACCCTTCATCAGTCACGTATTCTCTGACTCTCAGATGCATAAGTTCTTCCCTCCAGCTCAGCCTCTGTACAGTAGTGGCTGAAGATCCTTTAGGGGTATTCTTTTTTGAGGACAGGGCAAGGGAAACAAGTGCCAGATGGTGTGAGTGGTGTGAGATCCTACAAGGCTGTGTCCTTCTTGGGTTTGGGTATGCAGGCAAGCATCCCCAGCATCCCCAGTGAACAGGAGCACGTTTGCTTGATGGCAAAAAGATAGATGTGTCCCAAGTGCATGACCTGCAAGAGGCCCATCACAGCAAAAGAAGGGTCCAAGAGCACTCTTGCCCTCTTGTGAGTGTGATAAAGCAGCTGGCGTAGCAGGGGGATTTGAGGATTCTGCAATAGTTGCCTTTTCTCTCCCAAAAAAATGCTGTTGGGAACAACCGTGGAAATTCCCCCACATGAGTTCTTACTGGCATGTGTGGACATCACAGTCTATTCACAGATGGATTTACACACATTAAGAAGGCTTATAGCAACTTCTAAAAAAATGTAATCCTTTCCTGTCTGGGACCGCGAGACCTCAGAGGGGAAAAGATTGCTTAGGCCATCGGACCACCCTGCTATAAGACTCATTTATGCCTTATCACTGTGCTATGCACAAAGCTAGTCAGGGCTTCACGGGAGGGAAACATTTTCGCCAGAGGATTCACCTGGAACCACATATCCTGGGCTATTCTCATTTATCTTAGATGAGAAGTGAGGTTGCCCAGAGAAATTCCTTGATCTCTTCTTGCCTGCAGGCATGGATCACAGCATTTGCTTTCTGATGGTCTCGAGACTATGAGTCTTATATTGTTTTCTTTTAATCAGGGGCTGAGTCACTCCATTATGAAGCCCATAGGCTCAATCTTTTACCACTGCAGTTGTCTCAACTTACAGATTCACCAAAATTGTGCAGATTTTTTGTGAAATGGCTTTGGCTGCTGCATGTCTCCATTTAAATTATTTTGATTTTTTTTTAGAGTTCAACAATGAAAGAAGCTAAACTCTTTTATTTCTTTATAGTTTCCTTTTTGCTGCCATAGTGTCCGATATTACATCCCTGCAATTTCATTGAATCCGTACAGATCCAGGATATAGGGCTGCTGTGATCATATTCAGCTTTCTTACTCGTATCTGCTTTTTGATGGTGCAGCCTCTTTTCTCCATGAAGGGTGGCCCTTGAAAGGAGGCAGCCATTTCTCCCTTGAATTTAGACACCACAATCCTTGTGACACATTATTTGAATATGCAGATAGGTAGATCCAGAAGTATGCAGGTATCTAGCAAAAATTAACTTCCTAAGCACCTTCAAAGGCCTGAACACTCACCCCTAAAACATGGGATTGCAAAAAAATCTAAACTGCAAACACGTAACTTCTAGGTTGATAGTATTCAGTGCAGAAAAAGTCATTGACTTCTGGAAAAACAGAGGTAAAGCCACAAAATATCTACTTGAATATGTCAAATTTTCATTCCGTCAATGTTTATTCCCTCAGAGAATCCTGGCTTCTAACTTTGCTTGTAAAATGGGCAAAGCTGGGGAGTAATATTTGAATTCCTTTTTATTGCATCAATAATTTTCATTCGAGTATTTCTCTTCTCCAGCATCAATCCCAAACACTACTTAAAAGCAATCTACTGCTTGTCCTGATTTCAGAAAAAAGCTGTTTTACTGCTGTCTATATAGCAGTGAAATCAAGTTTATATCCCAATGCTATCAGTGTTTCTTTTATATCATACATGTACGCAGAACAAACTTCCTCCTAAACTACCATTTCTAAAAGGTTCATTGCTGAAATTTCAGTCCTGAAGCGCTACTTCTCCTCACGATTGCCAAGTCCATTCCACGGAGGTAGCATTAATCTGCTACACAGACGGAAGGGAGATGTTTCCATTATTCACTAAGATAACTAGTTCCTCAATTTTTGCTGACAAGTTTGTTTTCCAGCTGCTCCGACCTAGAAAGTTGGCAAGAGTTCATAAGAAACATAAAGAGGCAACACTCAGGATTAGGCATTGAGTCAGAGTAAAGTGTTAGTGCTTTTTATTCCTGTTCTTATAGATATGGAAATTAGGTAGATGCTGAAAATGTGGCTTCTGTATTTTATGCTTGATGGCTTAAGTTATGTAGGATCATTTTTCTCCTGCAAGTCGCATGTTATAAACTGAGAGAGTCCACCCATTTTTTCTCTACTGTATACGTGCTTTGTACCAAATTTTCAAGCAATTTTAAGGTAGTCTCTATAATTAGTGGTCTAATTTTGTCAGTCACAAATGACTTTACCCACCCAAGTAGGAACATAAAATTCGTATTTGTGAACTCAAACTGGCTGAACATGTGTCCCTAGGAAAAAAATAAAAGGCACTGCCAATTCAATTCCTTGAATACACGGTATTAAGTGTGGTGGATCTGAAAATGCAGGCAACAAATTAAAATGAAAACCTGCAAAATTATTTTGATACAAAACAGGTCCATAAGAAACAGATCAGAATGAAAATTTTCCTGAACTGGCTCCTGTTCCAATGCCTGGAACTCAGGAATCCTCTCCCAAATACCTGTAGAGCACTCAGAAGATTTCATGAAAAACTTTGCTGCTGGATCTCATCCTTCAGTGGGGCCCTGAGGTCATTCATGAAGGAAGCCTGTAAAACCCCTATGATCCAGGGGATCTACAAAACATCAGAAGGAACTTCTTATAAACCCACCCATAATCCCCAAATATGCTGACACCATGCATGTTCTTGACCAGCATTTGTAGCCTAGGTTTCATATTGTGCCTGTTCCTGTGTTTTATAAATTGCCTACCAGGCAATTGCTGTGCTCCTATGCCCAAATGCTGTGCTCCTATCTTAATTTAGCTTTTGTAATTGCCTGCTCTTGTTTCAAAACTTCTCTCTTTTATTAAATTAGCCACATATGACAAAGAAATGAAGAGAGGTCAAAGCACCAGCTAGTCCAGTAAGTGGTCCAGATTCTGAGAGGAAGCTACAGGAAATCATTCTGGCAAATAATGTGCATCACCACGGCTTGTTTCTATATACATTCCTTGCAGTGTTCCAAAAGGAAGTATACTGAAATTAGGAAAATTAATCTCATTCACCTACCAAATGTGTGGGGGGGGAGTTATTTTTCTAAGTATTCTTCTAAGTAAATACCTTCACTTTTATTATCTATACTCTTCAGTGCTGTCCTCTCTACATAAGTAGAAGTTGTAGTAATAGCAAGTATTATTATTATAAATAATAATACATTTCTAAAATTGAGCCTATTTTGAGTTATAAGAACACACAACATTTAAGTAGATAGAATGAATTTCTTTAAAAATCACAAAACACAGACCAGATGAACATTATTTTTAAAGTTTGCTTTTGAGCTGAAAACAGTAAAGTTTCACCCTAGAGCATACTTCTATGGATGAGTTATAAATCTCTAAATAATGAGGTTTTTAATGAAAACAAGGCTAACTCAGTGTGAACTGTAGCAGAGCAAATTTTGTCACTATAACTGCAAATTAATAGAAAATTACAGAATACTGAAAATGTTTTCTGATTATTGCTTAATTTATCAAAATCATATCATCTACAGCATGCTCCAAATGATGCTAAAGCATTTTTAAGGATGTTACATAGATAATTATAAAAAGCACTAAACAACCAACTAATGAGTAGGTAGAGCAGTAAGTCACATGAGAGGAGAAAGTATTATCAGCCTTAGTATGATGCTATTACTGCTGATATTACCTGCCACCCCCGCCATGTAAATCTGATATTTCAATGGTTTTATTGAGTCTGTTCATGGGAATGGTGAGGAAAGATGAGACAGGGAGTGGATAGGTGGAATGAAGGATGCTACACATTAGTGGAAATGGCTTTGTGATGGATGGTATAGCAACACTGTCCCAAAGGTTTTCGTCCTGGTATATGAATGTTGTGCATACAGGCATTTTTAACTGGAGGCTTGAAATGCAATTAAGCAAATGAACAGCCAAGACCAAAGGGTCCCAAAAGAAAGGAAAGGTTAACAAATTAGCTCTGAAGTAAATAGCATGCATCATTGGTACAGCATTTTATATTTTCAGGGCATTCTACAAACATTAACTAATGAAGGGCTTTTTCTTGTTCTCCCTGAGGTTCACAGGAATTAAGGCATCTGCGATGAGCAGGAACCAGCCTAAGGCCAAGTAGTGCATCTACCAAAGACAAGAGAGGAGGGGATACCGAGCAATAAGGCTTAGTGCTCAGGTGTCTCTCCCTTATGACAGGGAAGACAGAAACCCAAACGAGCCTCACTGGTGCAAGGAGGAGCTGATAGGTCCATTAACACACCATGCATCTGCACAGGCCTTACCTGAGACCGCAAATTCTCTTTCAGTTGTAAAATTGCCTTGTTTCTATGCTTCTTTTTCTCTCCCCAGAACATCCTTTGGATTGCTGGGGAGGAAAGTATAACTCCTTTTCAGCTGAGAACATCAGAAACTTGATTTTACCATCTCAGCAATGAATATTCCAGCCAGCAGCTGTTTTACAGAAGGTAGGTGTCTCTTTCTCTTCTTTCTGAACTATAACAGTTTTGGTGGCTGTGTTTTGTAATCAAAATTACCCTTTTGTGAGGTCAGCAAACGAAAAATGTAGTGATGGTTTCTGTGCTGTGAACTGAATCCCTACCAAACACAATGCTCAGGGATTTATGTCTAAGGAGGCCAACTTTGTGGATCACGTATTGTCTTCAGACTAACAATACTCAGCCAAAATAGTAACAGCCCTGCAAATAGACTCTAGCAGGACTTTAAAGATTAGGCAAAAATGCAAGCCCCCACCATTCTCAGGTATTGAGAGGTTTGGTTATATGTTTGCGTCACTCTCATTGGCTTAAGAGCTCCATTTCCAAATATGTTGTATTTTAAGCACCTGCACATCTTCTTGGACCTAGACATGAATGTTAGAGCTGGCATTGAAATCACACAAATAGGAGCACCACACAGCCTGGACTGTCAAATTTCAAGTCCTCAGTGGTGGATACGTTCCGAGCCATGAAGAAGTAAGCTGGTTAGTAAAAAGAGGTTTTGAGAAGGTACACGTCATTACATGACTGTATAGAGGTGGCTTCTACTACCACAGTGGTGTTGTAAGGCACACATTTTCAAGTGTTTCCAAGACTACTGAAGTCTTGCAGCTGGTTCTGAGTCATTCTGAGCTCCAGCAAAGGTGATGAACATTAGAGGAAATGATCTCTATTTACTTGAAAATATTATTCTGGAATGGAAACTTCCATGAGCAATTTGCTCTGGGAGGTATTTTGTGGTTATTAGGTTCATTTCTCTTCTGTTTTTACAGAAATACCCTGCCTGCTCATGCCCAGGACTTCGCAATGACAGACACAGCTGCATCCCATGAAGACTATCCAAAGCCTCATTTAAAGGAAACTAGTAAACAAAAGGATAAATTATAACACCCCTTGCAGATGTTGTAGCTAATGTCCCATGCTGGCACACCGTGAGGCTCTTGCTCCTCAGTGCATTACAGCACTCAACAAAGTTATCCCAAATCAGAGACTACATCAGCTAAAGAAGCAGCCCAAATCATTATGAATTGAACCAGAAGGTTCATTTAGCAGCAACACCACCGTTCTGCTGCCTGCTGTCAGTTTTCCTTTCTGGCTCCATGTCTCCAGAAGGACTGCAGTCCATCCCTTCCTGGGATGATTTATTGATGGTGTAACACTGATGTATGAACTCATGGTGGAGACGGGGAATGCTTCCAGGCCAAGGGTATAACAGCTATAGCAGCTGGGAGAACCTGCAAATAATGCATGCACTGAAGATACACAACACAAATCACACAGCTTTCTTCTTTCTCAGAAGAAAAATATCGTGACAGTGACTTTTATTCTACTGTGGTCTAATATCTCAAAGGAAGTGGTAGAAAATTCCTGACTTCAGGCATTTAAGTCTAAATTGTAAATAAAACTTAAGGAAAGAGATGGCAGAGAGCAGTATTTCTTCGGCAAGAAGGCAGCCTCATCATAAGGGCTTGCCCTCTCTCGTGTCTGTGATTTCTGACACATTGCAGTTAGCCAAGTAATTAAGGTAAAGAAATCTTAAATGAGAACCTAAAACTGTGAGAAAGGAGAATGATTATAAGCAGTGCAGACTATATTAAGGGATTATAGTAGAAAGAAAAAAATATATGCCTCAGGAGGATTAAAATGTTAAATATTAGTTAAAGTGGAAAGGGAGAGACAGAACAGTCTAATGATGCTTCCTTTTTTTTTAATATATAATCCAGATTTAGCAGCAGTTTTAGACTGCCTGATGCCATGGTGTGTGAAAATTGGATGCATTTTTAAGATACTAATTTCCTCACCAGGAATGGGGTTGGGGGAGGGAGTTCGGTAAATTCTAACCTCCAGACAGCTACTAGGACTTTGGTGGGGGTCTCTATGCAGGTCTGATGTTTC
Organism: Nothoprocta perdicaria; assembly: GCF_003342845.1. Classification (NCBI taxonomy): domain Eukaryota; kingdom Metazoa; phylum Chordata; class Aves; order Tinamiformes; family Tinamidae; genus Nothoprocta; species Nothoprocta perdicaria. Next base: position 275,899 of record NW_020454594.1, read on the forward strand.
ACCCTTCCAAAAAGAAATTTGGACTTCCAGGAAGGCTGCTGAAACAGGATGGTTGCAGGAGTCGTATCATATCATCAAACTGGGCAGCACTGGGAGTTTACTTCAAGGTGGAAGGATGTGCCATGAAACAGTGAATATTTTCAGTGTCTAGCTCAAGCAGAAAAAAAAATTACCATAAAAAAGAAAGAAAGAGTGAAGACTTCTCTGAAAATGAAGCATAGATCTAGCAGAGGGCACATTATAAGCCTCCTTGCCACGGTAACCTGGAAGAAAAAAAAAAAAATAAAAGATGGATTTCTTCCGAAAGAAGATTATGTCCACAACTGATTTGCAAGGTGATTCACTGAAACACATACCCTAAAAGAAGGCAGTAAAAATTGATGGTAGTTGGCAAACCATACCCCAGCCCTGCCTCAAATTCGTCAGTGCTAGTCATGCTCGTGTTTCCAGCCTGTGTACCAAACCTATCTCAGAATAAGCTAACACTTCGCTCAGATTTGGCAATATCTTTGACTACATTTTAGCACAGATTCAGCTAATATATATCAAGCTATTTGCACTCTGTGCCTTTTATTAGTTGAGTGAGGAAAAGAGACCAGCTGAGAGTCTGTGTTTAAATGTAATTTAGCCTGTCAAGCAAGAGCACTCCTCGGTTGGTGGTGTTTAAAAGGGAATAAGGGCGCTTGTTTTGAGCTGCAAGGTCAAAAATCTCCCCCTGCCACTGCTCAAGAGCAGGTTGCTGCTCCATTAAAAGCCCTTTTCCTTGGAAGAGTGATATGCTGAGGAGGACAGAGGAAGCCCCGCTGCAGGGGCATATGCTGCTTTGTATGACTTTTGTTTCCTGAGGCCAGTGTCTCCTATTTGTTTCAGTAGCTGTTCCCCACAGCTAGCCTGCCTGGCAGTGTGTGCCCGTGTGTCCAAAACCAGCCACTTCCAGAGATTTTCCACTGTTTGGCACTGGGCTCCCAGGTCTGCCTTGGAGATGCTCCCTCTGGGAAGGAGATTTGCCCCCAGGCAGGGGAGCGGTGCAAGAGCAGCTGCCACCAATGCACATCCTCCTCGCATAGATTGAGCATTGCCACCCCACAAAAACTCCTTCAAAGAGAAATATATTGTCTTCAGTTGAGGTGATGCGGGAGACGGGCAATTATAAAATGACACCACGTTGCTGCACAGATCTGCTCTCTGTGGTTGAGGTTTCCAGTGCTGCTGTTCACTTCCCATTAATACTGAGCCTTGTGGCTCCATCTGGGTGAATTGCATCGAATATTTACCCATATGCATCTTTCAAGATATATCAGCTCGGTTTACTGACACAATCTAATGTTTACTGCTTTCAGCACTGCAGAGCCAATATAGCTGAACAGCAAGCTATATTCTAATCTACTTCTTGCAGCATCATCAGAATTGCCAACTAAATTTTGATTTGTAATCCTTTATTATTGGCAATAAGAAAAAGAGGAGAAAAAAAAAGTTTCAGATCCAGATACCCGCCTGGTTCTTGCATCTGTACCATGTGGGAAAAACAAAACAAAACAAAACAAATGAACAAAAAAACCCAAAAAGGATCTGGATTTAAAAAAAAAAAAGGGGGAAAAAATCTCACTTTTTACCCCAACTCTTTGACTATATTATCAAAAATTTCTTCCAGTATAGCAAAAACATTTTTTGGCATCCATAATTTTAGTCATTTAGTAATCAGACCTTCTAAATGAACCTTCATCTCCTTGGACGTCTTCTATGCCTTTAATAAAGAGCACAAATAATGTGACCACATTTTTTGCTAGTAAAGACCACTCACAATGTATGCGAATTGTGGGTAAGCAATATATGCCAGCTTAGCAAAATCACATCAACCACAGAATGATTGAGGTGGGAAGGGACCTCTGGAGCTTTATTTAAAAAAAAAAAATAAATAAAAAGCAGATTTTCAAAATCAAACACCCTGCAAGGTCCCTGGATCTGATTTGTATGTCCTTGGTGCCCTCAGGATGGGGCACCTGAGATCCCAAGTTTTGTGTTTCAAGAGTTTTGACCAGTTCATTGAGCCATGAGCTCCTGAAATGACTCACAGCTCATAGTAGTTTGGCACTTAAAGCCTGAGACCAGGATTCTTCTTATTCAAGGTTGAGCAGATATTCATCTGCTCTTCAGGTATTGACGCTGCTCTTCAGCAGAGTCATTGTCTCCTACCTCTTGCCTGGCAGTTAGGGATGTTGCCTGGCAAGGGAAGATCCTTTGAACTCCTTCACACTGAGGGGGACCTCATAAGTCACCCATATGCAAGTCAGTCAGACCTTTAGCCCATTGTTCAAAGGTGGCTGCTGTCATTTATATTCCCAAAATTCCCCTTCCCTTTGTTTCTGAGTGGCTAATTAGCATCCACAGTAAGGAAGTAGACAGGGTCTAAGAAGTATAACTCTCTGCTGCTTGTCCTGTGTGGCGTCTCTGCTCTCCTCCCTTCACACGCAGCCTCTTAAGCACCTTGTTCTAAAAAATAAGACCCATGCCCCTAATGGGATCTTCAGATGTCACAATCCAGCACTGTGAACACTGCTTTCAGAGCCAACTAGTAGGTTTTAGGCATCATGGTGGCTTTGTCCATTTGTGTATCTGAGCTCACCACACTTCTTTTGGATCCATGACTAGGCAGCACTGAGCAAAAGAAGATCAACGAGGGAAAGCAAGCAGGAAATTTTACAAAGGGGTGGAAAGCAGAGAAGGATACAGACCAAGGAGAAATGCACTTAGGACTGAGAGGTTGAAGCTAGCAGCCATGAGGTCCTTGAACTCCATGGAGGTCCAAGAGACCAGAAAGAGAGATCTGTGCAATTATATGCACTATCAGCTTAGACTTGTCAAGTCTTAAGATTATGTTTGACATTTACACATTCAGCTGGCCTCACTTGAGCTGTGTGACACAGAGAGCTGCAGCAGCACGGATTTTCTTTATCTTCACTGACCAGCAACAACAGAGGTTGTGTTTTCTCTGGGCCTGGGCTGGAAAGTACCCTCCGGTTTCATTTAGCAAGTGTCATAATGTAGAGTCAGATGGGAAAAATATGGAGTCAAAAGCTACAGTAGCCATCTGTCAGGTATTCTGTTTCCAATTCAAATTCAAGTTTCTTATCCTCAGAAAACGTTGGATGTCACTTCTAAGTAAAGTGATTTTTATGTTGATATTGTGAAGGAAGAGCTGTGATTTAAAAAAGCATTGTTGCAACAATTGTTGTTTTTATTATTATTGTTACTATTATTGTTGTTGCTTGTATGGTGCACCTTCCAGTTTTATAGTCCTGGATAAACCTGACAGTTGATATGGGGATTAATGTTGTCATTTGCTATGGTTACCAGCAAACCTTTCATTAATTTCATTGCTGCAGGGTAAACTGCACTTCCACATTCTCATTCCTTCTGTGGCTGCAGCAAACTGTGAAGGTAGGACTTGGGCTTTGGCTTTTTAAACAGAAATGTGGGCAACTGATTCATTGCCATTTGTTAGTCATGCTACTTCGGCTAATTTCTTTTCTCTTCAGCATGTCAGGATAATTATTAGCTCTCAGCCAGAGACATTTATGTTAACTCTCTGGGACACTCAAGCCAGAACTCTGGTTTTGATCCATCTCTTGTCAATAACTCTTCCATCTTTTATATTATATAAAATATTATTTAATGAATAGATAATAAAGGAAATGTGTAAGAGTGAATCTTCTGGGAGGACAATGCAGGATGAAAGTTAAAATGGCAACTACAGTGCTGTTATGATACAAAACAGTTCATTACGCCCACTTGTACTAAAATATTGCCCGTTAAAGGTTAGAGAAAAGGCCATGTTGCAGCAAGAGGCTATTTGTACGTTGTGCCTCTTTCTCTTACAGTATATAAGTCCTGTCCTAATTTTCTCAGACAATATGTCAGTCTGGGAGAGAGTATACAATTAAGAATGGAAAAAGTACAAATAAACAGTGCCATCTTTTGGGCATTGCACAAACTCCACATTTTTTAGATTGCAGGTATATGAAACTTTTAAATGATATATAGGAATACACATACACACATATTTATTGGTATGAAAGCTGATTTGGGGATATTAGCTTTACAGAAGTAGCCATAGGGACTCAAAGCCTAAAAGCCTTCCTATAGCTCAGCAATTACTGTTGTGGCATACTGGGGTCCTGTGGCATGAGGTGCAGGATGATGTCTGCTTCTGAGGATGCTCATGGCATCTCCCAAGGTGAACACAAACTCTGTGGGGAAGTGGATGGATGACTGAGCATCCCATGAGGATTTTTGTGTTTTGAAACACGGATTATCAGCATAATGTGGAAATGCAGTGCTTCATTTCTGTATGGGCAGAACTGCTTTATAGACACTAGCATGAGGCCCAAATGGAATACCTGTTCTATCAGACTGCTAACCTCTGGGATAGCTTTCCTAGTAAAATAGTGTGGGTATCTGGGTCCACCTGAATGACAGAGGCTTCTCCCACACAAGTCCCCATCAAAATGTGGCAACCAGCCTGCGAAACCATGAACACCACCACCCCTCTGCTCTAGACACTGTCTTAATTCTTTGTGAATGCTACAACACATCCACATGTTTTAAAGGGCCTGTTCCAAAATCACCAACAGATTTTCAGGTGTGCTTACACATCCAGGGCTCACTCAAAAACTAGTTGAGTGCTAAACACTCTTTTGAAGATCTGAACCTACCTTGAAAGGAGACTGAATATTCAGTTATGCTTTAGCAAAATGATACCTATAGAAACAGTTTATATATGGTTAAGAAGTAATTACAGATTGTTAGAAATATATTGCACTTACCAGTGATACATATATTACAGCAGTCATCACCATAGTAGACAGCATTATGGCTGAGTGTAAGCAAGCCTGGGTGTAATCAATTCCTGGGACCATAACTGGTGATTAAATAGTTCTTGAAACATCTAGGCAGAAACTGGACTGGAAGAACTGTCTAAGGAGATATTACCGCAGGTAGCACTAACCAGGCTGCTTCCAAGTAAATGCATAAGAATAATTTTACTTGAGTTACGTAGTGTGTACATATATTTCCTCCCTAGCTTTAATCAGAGTTTTGTCTGGTCCCAAATAACATAAACTTTCAGACACTTAATATTCAGTGATCTTTCATAACTTGAGTCCATTCTGAAAACTAGACGGCAAAACCTTGACAAATCGTTTACCTGGAGGTATGGCACTAATCCCACAGAGATTTGCAGGAACTGGCATGTCCCAGGCCACACTGAGATATACCAGGTAAGACAGTAAGACCAAATGTTATGGAACTGAGGGTTCAACAATTGAAAGACTAAATGAGGAACAGCAGATACTCAGGCAGACAGACAAAGTCTGGACTCCAGAGGGAGGGGAAAGCCAAGTATTTTCTATTGTAGTTGCCATGGCTCACATTTTTAAAGATCCTAAACACTGAGAAATCAAGAGACTGTCTGAGGTTCAGGTGTCCAACATGTAAGTCTCTGTGGCCAATGCATTTCTGTGCATCTGCTGTCTATGATGTGCTCTGTGGTGGTAAGGTAGCAGATGTATATTTCTCTGTTACTTTTCCGTTTAATGGTAGTATTCCTCTTCTAAGACCAATATTGAAAGAAATATTCTGGAAAGAGAGGAATTAGGCAGTGATGCAGATCCCTGACTCAGACAGGGATCCAAAACTAATCCCTCAAATTTTGACATCTCTAGATTGTGAGAGATAGTGATTATTTATCTTAGATGTGACCTGGGTGATACTTATCCCTTCAGATTACTGAAGACTCATTAGCTTTCCCCGTGTAATACTGTTCTGGTGTGGATTTTGTTTCTTAAAATGCTCAGCTGCTGAATTCATTAATATTCCCTAAAGAACACACAGAAATTTGGAGTCTGATGTGCTGTCTTTATTTCTGTAAATTGACATGCCCCATTCATTTACTCAGAAGAGTTTGGCAGCAGCAGCCCAGTTGTGCATGGCACACACTACACAGTGCAGAGATCAGCATACAGATATGTCTACTCCAGTTAGCAAGCATATCATTTGCTGCTTTGCAAACAGTGAAAGGCTTGATTAAATTCAGGTTCGCCGTGCTTGCCAACCTGGCTTGAGGTCATAGTCGGTAGAATCAGAATTCATTAGAACTGAAGTGCACACTCCAAAACAAACCACTATCTTTTTCATCAACAGGCTCTTCACATGTCTCACATGTATTGTTTCTGTGCACCGAGTCTTTTATTTCAATTGTTCCTTAGTAATAAACCCTGCTATTCCACTTACTTTCCAGTAACAAGAAAACATTGATACACTCACATACACTTTCAGGTTGCTCTCATCTTTATTATTGTTACCCTGAAGGGTCAGTATCAGAAAAAGGGAGGCCACAACATGTATCTGTGGACAGCCTGGTCAAGAAGACCAAACAGATGTTTTTTTAAACTGGTAGAAGTCTTCTTGTCTCAGACCCTCATGATTCTCATAGGGGATTTTAGCCACTCCAGCACTGTTGGAAGGGCAGCATGGGAAGCCTCAAGCAAGACAGGAGATTCTTGAATCCGAAGAAAATATAATCACAGGAAAATTGTCAAGGACAATTTTGTGACACAGTTACTGGTCATGTTGGCTAAGGAGGTGCTCTGCCAACTCTTATTACTCATAGATAAGGAAAGACTGATCAAGGATGAGATAGCCCACAACAGCCTTAGCTGCAGTGACCATGAGGTAGTGGAGTCTTCAGGAAGTTCGTGAGGAATGCAATTAGCGTAAAAACTACCTTTATCCTCAAGAGAGTGTACTTCCTTGATCCTCAAGAGAACCACTGGCTAGATCCCATGGCAGATATCCCTCAAAACAGCTTGGACAGTCATGACTATCTGGACTTTTACATCCTAGAAGGATTTGGCCCATACAGGAGTTATTGCTTAACAGCTGCCTCTGTCAGACTTGCACAAGGAACACAGAATTAGCATATATCATTTTAGTGGGGAAATAATACCCTCCTCACAAAAAACAAACAAACAAAAAAACCCAAACATTTTTCCATGAGAAAATTTTTGATTTTGCTCAAAAATGTTTGGATTTTTTTGTCAGACTAGTTGACAGCAGTTCAACTGCTAACTTGGAAAGCTCCATCAGCTGCCTTTGGTAGTGGTAAAAAGTCAAATCAACCAACGCCTGCCAAGAGGGAAAATAAAAACCACATTCAGCCTATTTGGTTTTTGGTTTGGTGTTGTCTTCCTCACCCTCAAGCACACAGGAGGGAAGTGTCAACTCCTCAGCCCTCTGCCTCACTCCAGGGTGTGGAATGATTTGCTCACCATGTCAATTGACCAGCAGAGTGGGAGAGGAAGCTGAGCAGCCATGGCTGAGACTGCTGGAGCTGTGGGTACCAAGCACTCACTACAGCCAAGCATGCTGGCAGTCACCAGATGATTTCACCCTGGTACCTGCTAGCAAGAGTACCTGCAGTCAAAAATTTCCTTCCAGAATTTTCTTTGCTTTTTGACTTTTTCATCTCTGTTATGTATAGGTCTTCTCCAAATGCAAAGACCCGACCAGAAGAGCCAAAACTGTATTCTGCTGAGCCCTTCAGTCCATGTTTATCTTAATAAATAGAAAATAGTGCTGAGTATTTCTATTCAAGTCTTCAGAAGTACTGAAGTCTCCCAGTTTATGGTATCTAAAAATTTGGCATATAATGCTTAATATCAAGCTATCCAAAGAGACTCTGTGAGCTATGGAGATGATCTCCATAATCACAGTGACCTTCCTCCCACCTTTTCTACCCTCCTCTTTTACACAGGATTCATCCAGAGACATCTGCTGTCTCCATGAACTGCTTGAAGAGCCAAGATGACTGCAAATGAAGTGTCTTCAGTACTAAATTTGCATCATGTAACACTGCTTACTCTGATACAAATTAAAATATGAGTCCCTCCTTTTGATGGGATAGTCTATTTCCTAAGACCTATTTCCCCATTCAATCTCAAGTACATATGTTTTAACTCATGTTTAAGAGTGATCTTGTTTATCTTGTTTTACATAGGATTTAAATAGTATCTCAGAAACCTAATCCTCATGGAACTAGAATTTGGAAAGCCAGTGACTATTGCGTCTTCCTATAGCTCATCATTTAATGGTAATGTTTCTCTGTCAGCCATAATGTTTAAACATTTACTCAGAGATGTGTTTTATCAAACAACTTCCTTGGACCCCATTCACGCTGCTGTGGCTCCAGGGAACCACATTTGTCTCAGAAGACAAAACTTTCAAGGGTATGTGTAAACATTTTTAGGTGCCTATGTGCATGTATGTACATTTCATCATTTCTCTAGTCCTTAATTTACATTGACACCTAGGAATTTCAGCTCCTAGGTGAAAGCCAAAAGTGGCAATTGGGGAAAATAACACACAGATTTCAAAATACAGTGGATGACACCAATCCTATGAAAATTTAAATGAATAACAGTTTATTACAATTGAGCTAATTTCAAGAACTGGAAAGTAGGTGATGAATTCTAGCGTGTGCTGAGGTTATACCAGGTAACAGCATCATTTGAAAATTTGCCTGATAAGTTATTTCCTGTCTCAGATTTGTATTATGTGTTTCAAACAAAGAGGAAATTCTAGGTAGTGCAGCTGCCTTACTGTGCTATACCTCTTCAATCTGCCAATGGATGGTTTCTAGAGCAGTTTTAGTGCTGTAGATTTTGGCTTACTGTGTGATAAACAACACAGGTCCTGCTTAATGCAGATACTTCCTCTGGTTCTGCAACTGCAGCCAAATCAGATACTGCAAGTATCTCAATATCCATCATGCTGCTTGGCAAGAAGCAATGCACTAAGAGCAAGTGAAAGTCCCTAAATCTGGACACATTATGTCACAATAAGTTTGGGGATTTTTGTGTATTCTGGGATGTAGAGATCTGTAGGAAACAGAAGCCTTCTGGGATCTTGGAGGCTTTTAGCTTTTGGGAATTTATCTCCCATCTCAGTGGGAGGCAGGGCCCTCCCAGGGAAAGTCATGGGAGGAGTAGGGCTGACATCTTGCTGATTATGGAAACAGAGGGAGCCTGGTGAGATCCATGTCCTTTCTACTTATTCCAAAGAGTACACTGATTCTGGGGGAGCAGCATGGAGGATGAGGACCACCACATGGCTTAGAGGGATGGGTGCTGTCCTGTCTGTCCTGCAAAAACTGAATGATTGCCCGTATATAGATAAAGAAGTCAAAAAAAAAAAAAAATTAAAAAGCATTTCTTCATCAACAAGTCCTTAAAAAAACACATCTTTTACTGAGCCAGTGGGGCAAAGTTACTTCAGCTTCATGTAAAATATAGACTGTCATTATTACATCAAGGTCAAAGTACTAACACAGGACCAGGTCAGATTAGGGATTACACAGCTATAAGGAAGAGACAATCTCTGATCATAAAGAGTTTATATCCAAAACGGGGGTTGGAATGGGGAGGTAGGACACATGGCAGATCCCATATGGATGCAGGACCCCTACGGGGTGGAAAAGGGGTGGCCATGGGAAAGGCAAACACAGAAAGAGAGAGGGGAGAGAGGCCGAGGTGAGTTGAGGTGAAGTGACGGCATGGAAGGATGCGAGAAAACTGACTTTCAGGATAGGAAAGTAAAATGAAGGCAGCAAAAGTCCCTGGCATGCTTTCTGCAGCCTCCCCGGCGCAGGGTTTCCCCAGGACCCGGAGCAGAGACAAGACATGTGCTGCCATTCAAGTCACGGAGGAATTCAAGTCAGGGACTTCAGTCCTCAGCTCTCATTAGAATTAGCAGCTAAACCCTTGAGTTTGTGCCTCAAAATCTCAGCCTGATTATTCACTGCTATCATTATTCTGTAGATACGTTTGGCTAGGCATGTTATTTATGTTCCTAAATTAGGGATGTCCCAGTTATTGTTTGTTATGGCACCAAGACAGGACACAGCAGAAATGTTAAGAAGCAGCAGCAAATATCAACCCCATCTTGCACACAGATCAATACTCATAGGAATCAGCACGGAGATGTCAAAGTGTCAGAAGAGTTAGTTTTGGTCAATTGATTCCACGGATGTGGTGGGCTTCTGAGGCTCCTTTTTCCATTACTGAATGTAAAGAACCTTTTGAATATTCTAGTTTTTGATGAATAATTTCCAAGAGCTGCTCTCTTATGTGCTTTCCAAGAGATTGTGAAGATTACTAATATTTGTTACAGTGAACAATTGATGAACTTTTTAATTTTTAATTTTCAAGTTCTAAATTTCTTCTCTGACCCCTGCAAACTTAAGTGACTTCTAAGTTTGGCTCTGCAAACCTCCCCCTTACCTATGTAATTTATAGGAATGGACTCAGAAAAGTTGGTGTTGAACATTCCTGTTCACAGAACTTTATATGACTCGGTAGCAGCTTAAACCACACGGAGCATCAATGTTTGCACCATCAATTATTTTGAAAGGGAAATACATCTCCATTATCATGAGATGGAGGAAGATAAAGTGATGTTTTATGAATTTCCTCTTATATGTCAAGCTGCCTTGGTTGATTTTTTGGATAGCACTTAATCATGGTTGGGGCTTTTCCAGGAAATGATAATTTACAAGCTTCTGAAACTTGCACTCCCCCTCTTCACTAGTAAGAAAGTATGACCTAGTTTAAGCTACAGCTTGTAAATGTGACCTAGTTTTAAAGGTAGCGTGGGCCTGATTTGCTCAGCTCAGCCCTGCAAATTTCGGAAATCTTCTCTTGATATAGAAGTGAGCTGGAATGTCTCCTTGAACCATTATTCCTTGTTAACCAGCCACTGAAAAAAGTAGCAGCATTGCCTAATTTAGAAAGCTCAGGACAAAAAAAAGTCCAGAGCCCTTGAATTCCTCAAGGCCTCAGTGGGAGAAAAATGGGGAGAATCCAACTGCTCTTTCTTTCCTTCTCAAACCAATACTATGCAGCTATGGAGGAAAATACTCCACACATGTTTGAGTACCTCTAGATACCAAGTAATGCAGCTGTAATTTATAGGGAGTCTGGACTTATTCATCCCTTGGTACTTTAATACAGCAGCAGGGTTGCTTTCCTTGGGGAAGAGAACGCAAGTGTACTTTCCATCTGAATCTCCATCTGAATTAGACAGGATTCATTCGGATGAGAGCTATTCTGGCCATGTGCAAAGGCAGAAAAGTTTGCATCCTTAAAGTTAAAGACAGATGGCTGCATAAGGCCTTTCTACACTGATCAGTATGAATGAATACCTGGGGGAGAATGTAAAGAAGACGGGATCAAACTCTTCTCAGTGGTGGGCAGTGACAGGACAAGGGGTAACGAGTAAAAATTAAAACACAGGAAGTGCCATCTCCATGTGAGACAGAACTTCTTTCCTATGAGAGTGACAGAGCCCTGGAACAGGCTGTCCAGAGAGATTGTGGAGTTTCTGTCTCTGGAGATCTTCAAATTCCATCTGTAAATGATCCTGTGCCCCATGCTCTAGGTGTCCCTGCTGGAACAGGGGAGTTGGACTAGATGATCTCTAGAGATCCCTTCCAACCTCAACTATTCTCTGATTCTGTGAAAATTGTCTAGTGGATTTGCTGGACTGCAGTTTTCTTCTCAAATGCTTCAATTCTATTGGAGTACATTGCAACACTAGAAAAGGCACCAAAAGTCTAATGAATGCCTCCTGGGGCCACTCCTTCCTTCACATGCTCTCCTATCACTTTTCCAGACTTTTCACTGCATTAGATAAGGTTCTTAATTGGGAACAATGCTCATTCTCATATTCATGGAGATGAACAAGAAGAGGAATACAATCAGAAAGTAGAGCTTTCTACTTAAGCAAAGAAACTGTTGTAATTAAAATGAAAGTCTCTCTATGGGGCAAGTTGTCCACAATCAGATCAGTGGCTTTGGAGTGATGAGCCAGCATCTAATGAGCAGTTCAATTCTATAGCAGAAGAGACACTAAAATGTACTGCACTAAAATTTGGGAGCAGAACTAGAGCTTCCAGGGGCACATTCCTAAGTGACAGAAGCTGATTTAATTATCTTTCTAATAAACAAGAAGCCCTACAAATAAAACTGTAGGCAGAAGTCACAGTGATGGATATATAACCTCTCTTCCATGTGTAATAAGAATGCATTAGGTGAGCATGGTATTTCAAGGGTTACTTGAATCACACAAATCTGGGTCACATCAAGTAATTCAAAGAAAACTTCTGAGTTCACCAATACATTTTTAGCAAGTACCACATTTCCGAGTATGCAGGAGTCACGATAATGTGAGAAATACTAGTATTTTGTTCAGCCAAGCCTTTTCTCAATTTAAAATTAGAGCTGGGGTGAACTTTTGGGTAAAGGTTATATAGTGTGAAACAAACAAGGTTTTGGTCTAACCCAAAACCGGCTGCCTGTTTTCATGGCTGAAGCAGCCCTACGCTCACTGTCACCTTCACTCCTTCTTTTACTCTCTGTGAGAACCCGGCTGGCCTGTGCTAGTTTTGATGTTCAACCCAAACTACTGACTCCAACAAAAGACCACGATGAAAGATAGTTCATCGGTAACCATTGGGCAACATCAGCTATAATTACTTCAAGAGGAGGAGCTGGTATTAAACCCATGGTACATTCTTGGTGTTGGTCCTTATTTCAGTGGCTCTTAGAGTCTGTTATTTTTTCCTCCCTCTAATGGCCAAGAGGGAGAGGAGATCCTGCCCTGGCAGCAGGAACTTGCTCCAGCAGACTCTTTGGTAACTGGCCCATTCCCATTGTTGATTCAGACTGTCTCATGTTGGGAGCAAACCCACATTCATATACTTTTTTTTCTGTAAGAACTTAAATTACTTTTCATTAAATGTGTCTCCAGCCCATACTGGTCATAAAGGCCATCTGTGCTCTCAGGCATTTGGCTGACGAGCGCAGGACAACGGATACTGACTGGAGCCCCTCTCCACTTTGAGTCTTTCAGTTTTACAAGTGTCATCAATATCTCAACAAAACCAACAGAACTAAAACCAAAAAACCCTCTTACCACTCAGGCGAATTTTCTGCCTGGGTCTTATGTTGTACATGCAGCACAAATACAGTTGATGAGACGATGTGAAAGCCACTGAAAGACCAGATGTCTCACATCTCTGCTCCTTCACTGGACTGTGGCCTCAAAGCTAGGATGAAGCAACTACATACCCTCCCCGTGAACTGCTCCTTGCTACCAGCCAGGAATGCTGACAAGAGATGAGTCATTTTGCACACATGCCCATTTTATGAGCAAATACAGCATTTCCACTGTGATTACCTATTTATCATTTTCACTGTGATTACCTATTTATTTGTTGTTGATGCGACAAGATTGTTTGGTGTTAGCCCTTCAGAACAGGCCCAGAAGTCCCAGAAAACAGTCATGACAGATCTCACAGGAGATATATAGATTAAATATGTCAAAAACTAATAAATGTTATAGGGAATGACCAGCATTACTCCCAATTACCTCTGGATTGTATGTACTGCATTGGAAACTGTCATAACTAATGTCTCTTCTGTAGAAGAATCATTCCTTGGATTGTCCCTGTGTTTTATTTTAGTCAGTTTAAAAGTTTAAAATGACATGGAGTGACAAATACTAGTACTAACTAAAATAGCCACCTTCCCACAAAAAGCTTAAAAACGGTCATATATAAAAGAAGCTGTAGCAGTGATCTTAATGTCAGCAGGAAAATTCCCACTGATTTCAAAGGGAGAGGCTGGTCCCTTTCTTACCAGCACAATTATTAACACGGATTAATAAAAATGAATGAATTTTAACAACTAATTTATGTAATTTAGAGAAAATTTTCACATTCAGCAAGTCTCACAGCACAGCTGGGCTGATAGAATACTACATTATCCTCTTTATGTGAACTGTTTTGTTTCACGATCTAACACATCAGCAAAATTTTGCAAATGTACAGATGGCATATACCAAAGAACAAGAGCAAATTTGAGGAAATTTGTCTGAATTTTTTCAAATAAACCATAGGAGCATTTCTACTTGCCTTGTGTTTTTGTAAAGATTTTGGTTTTAAATGTAATTTTCAACAATAACAAAAAAAAAAATCCAGGTAACTGCAGATAATAGTAAAAACAGAATATAGTGATTCTAATAATACAGAGGCAGCCAAACACTGGACTGCAATCCCAGACCCTTGGTACTAATTTATTAGTTTTTATTTTTATAAAAAGGCTAATTAAGTGGAAATAAAAATACTTCTTTGTATTCATAGTAATGAAGCAGTACTATTACCTTTGAGAGAAAACAAGAATTCACATAAATAGCAATTCAGCTCTACATGTACAAGTAACAATAAATGGTAAAATGGAAAAGTGTTTCCAGCAACTGGCAAGAAAATTAACAACTTTTCCCACAGCAGATTATTCTCAGTTTATCATTCTCTTTACCCTGCGCGAGCAGGGGGGGTTGGACTAGATGATCTCTGAGGTCCCTTCCAACCTTAAGCATTCGATGATTCTATGATTCTATTGATGGAGATAAATCAAAGGATTAAAAGGCAAAGCTCAGAGGCCTGCATGGGTTCTTTTCTGTCTCTTGCTGTGTCTATTTTGACCCACTGCCAGGAGCTCTCTGCCATGCCCCAGGGTATATATACTGTCAGGCTAATAAATAGCATTTACATTTTGGGAGACCTATGGCCACCCTATTGGGCCTACAGAACACTTGGTAGTATCTTGGTGTATAAAATCATTATGTGTAAGAGGAATGCCAGTTTAAGTATCAAGACTAAGTTTTAAGTATCAGCTTCTTAATCCAAGCCCTCTTTCAGTTAGCAGGACAGAGATAATCCCACTTTACATTTTCATAAATATCACTCTTTTTCCAGGCAAAGGTTTGCAGCCATGATGAGGAAAAACTTCTTGACTGTGAGGGTGACAGAGCCCTGGAACTGGCTGCCCAGAGAGGCTGGAGGTGGAGCCTCCTCTGGAGATCTTCCAAACTCACCTGGATGCCACCCTGTGCCACATACTCTAGGTGTCCCTGCTAGAGCAAGGGGGTTGGATTAAATGATCTCTAGAGGTCCCTTCCAATTTAACCATTTTATGATTCTGTGTGATTCTGTGATGAAAAAAAAAAAAAAGCACTTAACCACAGGGACCTTGTTTTGTTCAAATTTTCTTCCTGCATGCAATATTTCGCATAAGAAAAGTCTTTTAGTGGTACTGGCACTGCAAAGCAGTACTTGTAATGGTGGAGCTGGTTAAACTTGTGGATAATGCAGAAAGCATGATACTTTGGAGATGGTTATGCAGAAAGAGGAGACATTTGGCAAATTATTTCTATCTAAACTAGTTTCATTAGCTACTAACTGTCCTCCCAGAGGGCAAAGTAAGTATGTAAGGGTTATGTGACGGTGTACATCCATTCCTCTGGACACCAGATTGATGAAGGAGAACATAGCACATGGTAAAGGACCTCAATCAACCGAACCAAGAACCTCTACCTTCTTTTCTGACTGCTCCAGCAAACACAGGTTGGAATAATCTGACCCAGGGTTGCTTCATTGCTCGCTATGTTGGGCAGTGTTTGATTTTTAAGTAACTAAGCATTTTATAGGTTGGTTATAAACCATGGCCCAGCAATGAGGACTTGCTCCAGTCTATGAAATAATAGCCTGCATTTGTGATGAAATAATGTGATGAAATAATTTGTGATGAAAGATGGTATTCTGGGATCTTTTTTGACACAGCAAGAAAAAAAATGGGATGACTCCATGCATTTCACATCATTTAGTCCAACTATCAGAAAGGTGAAAATCTTTGAAACTGATGGAACTTAATTTAAAAACATCATGTACAGAGAAATATCTGAACTTTGTAAACAACTTTGCCCACCAGGTACTCACTCACTAAAGCAGACCAAGGGCCCTAAGGCTGTGGGTACCTACAGGATGAGGCAGCAGCTACATCATGGTTGTAAAGACATAACAGCACCTAAAATATCAGTTTGCCTGCCCAAAAAGGATTCTGGCATCCTCTGATAAATGAACATAAGGAACTCACAGTGGGTGAATCGAGAACCAGAAAGTTAAAAAAAAAATAAAAAGGAACTATCATTCTGCAACTTGCAACTGGTAAAGGAGCTGAAGGCAATTGCAGTTACCGCTTATTTTATGCCATAGTTAAACATAAATTGATCTGTTTGGTGATGTGCAGCCTGGGGAATAGCACTGTGCTCATGCAAAGGGGACGGCAGAGGGGAGTACACAGCTCAAACGGTGAACAACAGTGTGCAAATATGCTTTAAATAAACCCCATAAAATGGATTTGACTCAAACTCCAGCTGATACAGGTTTCTCAGCTTTTCATGACCAAGCTGTGCTTGAGTAGGTAACAGCAGGCAAACATATGGGCTCTGCAGGATTAGATCCCAAGGAGTGGAAAAAAAAAACCAAAAAACAACAACAACAACAACAAAAACCAGAAATATTTGACAATAAACCAGAGAAAGGGGAAAGAATAAGAAAAAAAAAAATCTACCAGCACGAGCTTGTGGATACATATGAGAACAGATTTCTGGCTGGAATTTGATTGTTCTTGCAGCTAATGCTCCATAAGATCATGTTCATGTCTAAAGTTTGGCTGGAGACTGATTTTGTAATAGCAAAAGCATAGGCATAAATTGTTTGGAGTCCTCAGAAATTGATGCATCAAGCCAAAAGGCAGCATGGACAGATTTGTGCCTCTGATTCACTGGTTCCTTACTCCCCAGCTTCTTTTTCATTCCCACCCAGCTTAGTCTTTGTGTTAACACCAGAAAAATCTTTTTTGACAAGCGTTTTTAAAGCTTTCTACCCCAATAAACAGCAAAGCCACTGCAAGGGGACCAGATGTGGGGAAGTAAGGTTGTATCTCACCCAGTGCTGTCACTACCACGAGCGAAAGGAGCCTTATGTCAGTGAGTGGGGTGAGCAGGAGACACTGGCAGCTGGAAGGAGCTAGAGAAAAGGAAGTGGGATAGACAGAAAAAGAAACACGCACTGGCTTGAAAGAGCTTGGGAAGGCGGAGGGAAATTGTACCCAGGTGCCAAAATATGCAATTTAACCCCCTGCACAAAAATTTACTTTTTTTACAAGAACACAGTAAAAATATATGCATGTTTACATACACATAAATACATAGAATTCCAAATAAATTAGCTATTTCCAAACTTTTTCCTAACTTTAAATTTCAGTAAATTACCATGCTCTACCCACAGACCAAAATTATTTTTTGAAGATTATAAAGTGCCACACTTACCTTTCTTAGCTAAGAGGACATTACCTCCTTTGCAAGTTAATTGATTATTCTGCTCTTCACTGTGTCCAAACAAGGCCCCCTTTCATAGAGGCAGAGAGTAAAGAGCAGACACTTCTGGGAGAAGATTTATTTAGAAATGACAGTGCTAGAACAAGTGGTTTTACTTCATCATGTCCGCATGCATGCCAAGGCTGCCCTAAATGACACTAAAGCTTTTTTGAAAGTGGGACTGCTCAGAAATTAAGAGATAAATTATCTTCTTTTTTCCATAGTGCTTCCTGCTTCCTTTTAGATGCATGCAAAAAAAAAAAATACATGCAGAAAGACTGTACATTAGACAAGACAGGCAAAATAGGGCTGCCACTTGCTTTGTTTTGTGGATAGAGAGAGCATGGCTCCAAAATATAATCTTATAACACAAGCCTACAAGTAGCCTATAAATATAGATAGGCTTCCCAAAATAAGATTTGTGCCTCAATTTTCTAGAGCAAGTTATGGTAATACCACCTGCATGTTTCAAAATATGAATAAAAAAGTCAAAGGTACACAAGAAATAAGAGGACACAAAACCACAAAGTTTTTTTTTCTTAGAAATATATTTTGTAAGAAAACAATATTAACATTAAAAAGAAATGTTTATTATACAGTATAAAATAATTGCTTGAATTCAACTCTGGTTCTTATTTAAAAAAAAGCCTCTGAGGATTTCTAGGAAGCCTTATTTCTTACAGACTTGAGTCTTTTGCCTCCTGCAATTCCTACTGCATTAAATAGCTTTTCCCCACATCCTCTCAGCACCCAGACTGAAACACCTTTAAAAGCTCCCCCCTTAGCCCCTCTTCTCAAGAGCTGCTCTTCTCTGCCCAAATACACCCTAGACACCCATGGCAGCTCTTCCTATACCAACCCTCAGCTTCCTCCTAACTCTATTTTTTGGCCAAGCAACTATACAAGAAACACCCGTAGCAACTAACTAGGAATTTTCCCCCCACTAACTAGCTGGTTAATAATGAACAGTGGCCAGCCACTGACTAACAACGTATAATGGCTGAGTTATTCTCAGCTGTCAGTTCTCACAAAACCTATAAGAATTTCTTAACACTGCCATTCATCTGCCCCACCTGGCAGAAATGTGCAAAGAGTTGGAAGGGGAGACGGGGACAGGCACTGCAATGGCACAAAGCTTTCTTTTTCAGGAAACTAGGCTAAGAAAGTCATTACTCAGCTACGGAATTTACAACTTGGAGAACTCATAGGAAAATAAATGCCTGTTCAGTAACTAAAAATACCTTTAAGACATAATGTGGCCTATTACATACTTTAAGTAAGGCCAGCTTTGCAATGACAATTACCCTTTAGGTTTGAAAGGCACCCAGTGACCAGCAGTCTGGTGTAACTATTCATGACATTGGTGTGACTTTTTTTTTTCCCCCTTGATAATACTGACAAGTTTAACAGAAATCTATTAAGTTAAAAAGAACAAAGAAATATATTACATTTGCTAATTGCAAACAACCTCTTTTAGCTGCAATTTTTCCCATTGGGATTAAAAAGTGCACCAGTTTAACATGTCTGTACATTAAAAACAGTTTAAAACATTAAATATACAAACTGCAAGAGATTTTAAATATTTTTGTATCAAATACTATAGGACAATATAATTTACACTTTTTACACAAAACATTACACCCGAAATATAACTTTAGATATTACAGAATATAAAAATACATACTTTTGTCTAAAAAAAAATGCTTTTGCAGGTTCTGGCACAATGTAACACTTTAAAGGGACATGATACTTTGGCAATCTATATTTGCAATTAGCTGTGCAAGAATAAAAAAAAGACCTGTAAATAACCTTTTAGAACTGTGAGGTCAGATCTTTCCCCTCTCCCTGGAATAGCCCTTTTAATTGGGTAAAATAGAAATTTGCAGTGTTTTGGTGCTCTGTTTGTGCCAGGAACAGAATTTTTCAGCCTTGGTCCAGCAAAACAAGATCAACTTTAAGGATATTAAAAGCCACATCAAATCCAATGTAGTTAATGGACAATACCTTTAGCATCTCTGCTGTCTCAGGATCAGAGTGCTCAGGACTGAGCAAAACAAGCCTCAAATCAAAGCTGAGAGCCAAATTCTGCCCTGATCTATGTCTGCATTGGAGTCAGACGGTTGCAGACAATGTCATGACAGAATTTGGAAACATAAGTTCAATAGGATGAATAATTCTGATTTCAATTACACCAATGTAAAATTCATAACAACTCTACTGAAGCCCGCGGAGTCACATGAAGCAAAATTGGTATAAGACTGAATCCAGAAAACTGTAATTTTGTCCTTCTGTGCATTTGTGGGACTCCTGCTAGAGTTAACTGCAGGGCAAATATGTGTCTACATGGCTTACCCAAATGCAACTGGGATCCAAGAGATTTTCAGTCATGTCTTCAGGTTGATTCTGAGCAATTATTAACATTTCCCATCCCACTTCCCCCCTCTTTTTTTTTTTTTTTTTTTAGGGAGTTCCAGGGTAAAAATATCATCACACATTAAAGATTGAAGGATTCAGTCTAAATCTCTTACTTTAAATGCCCCAAAATAAGTTGCTTCCTGGGAAGAATCCAACAGCAATGGGTTTGATACCTGGATACTTATCATTTCACCAGATTTTAATTTAAAAAAGCCTCCTATGTTTACAGAGTAAAAGTGAAATTCTGAATTCCCCGACCAGTATTTGGTGCTTCCTCCCTTCATCAAGACATCAGAGCGTCTTATTTTAAGGTTTGTCTTCGTCATATACACCATGAGCTGAAGCCCTCTTTTAGTCAGGTTTCCTGACGTTTCATGATGTCTAAAACAAATGTTGGCATAAAGATAGTAAAATCCATCTTGATCAACAGTTAGCCTTCCGTCACGGAATGTCATATTTGATAAGTTTGCCTGGCCCTTGTTATGATGCCAAGATGTAAGGTTCACTTTGCGAGTTCCTGAGGGAGAAAAAATATATATATAAATTACTTCCTATTTACAAGCATTTTTAACAAAACTTAATGTTTTAAAAGCAGTTCCTTGGTTTTCAGCATTAGTAACAACTACAGCTACGTAAAGTTTGAAGCTTCAAATGTTGGACAGGTATGATAAAGATCGATAAGAAGCTTCTTTCTTCAATCATATACTATCCTATTCAGCTTGTTATCTGCAACTGCCTCCCCACCTACAAGGAGATCAGTTAGAACAGGGTACAAAACATTTGTTTGACCGATAACTTGATTATTTTAGGTGATCATATGACAAGGTACAGAAGAATTATTTGTCTATACAATACTAAATATTAGTAGTTTAAAAGCATAAACTCCTAAAAATCTAGCAAATTATGTTACAGAGAAGTAAAATGCAGACACTAAGGAAAACAGAACAAATTTCTATCTAGATTAATTATGTACACAGCAACATCAATGTCTGCTTAATTTACCTGACATACTGCAAATGGTATGAAACTGGTTGCTAATGAATATGAGGTAAACCTTGTTTTATTCTTAACCTTAACTTTGTTTTTACTAGGTTCTTTATCTGTGGTGCCGAAGTAGGCAGGAACACTTAATACCCAAAGGATCTTTGTCATGTAGAGTTGACTGCAATGTAATTCTCCGCATGCCATAAATGTTTGAAAGGAATAATCTGAAAGTTAAATTGTGGTATTTCCCCAAACAAAGTTTGGGCAACCTTCATGTAGTTTATGCAACTACATGCAATAAAAATGAAAATCAATAAAGCTACTGTTGTACTGTAATACAATATAACTTGCACTTTAAGTATTTAACACAATTCAAGTGTTCAACACAAGAAGTTTTTTCTAAGGAAACTAGTGCTTTGATCCAATGCTTTTGAATATTTTTGGAAGAGGCTGCCCAGGGAGGCTGTGGAGTCGCCTTCTCTGGAGATCTTCCAAACCCGCCTGGATGCCGCCCTGTGCCCCGTGCTCTGGGTGTCCCTGCTGGAGCAGGGGGTTGGACTGAATGAGATCTCCAGAGGGCCCTTCCGACGTTAATGATTCTGTGAATATACCCAAATAAGATCCCACAATCTGGTTTAGTTATATCCTACATAATTTTTCCCCTATGGCATAATCCTAGTTCTTTGATCACTACACAAATATTTATAGACAAGCAATGAACTTTTACAGCTATTTAGAAAGCAAACTTGGATTGCACATCCTCCAATATATGTAGGAGAAAGTCCTGGGAAAAGACTTCTATGAAAACAAATGTGATTTCATCTAATTTACTGTCTTTAACATATCCTGAACTTGGAACTAGAAAGAATGAGCTAGTAACCCACATTTGGAAAACAATCTCTTCCAGTGATCATAAGTGGGATACCCACAAATTAGGAAAGAAAATGACCATAATATTCTTTGTCTCTCTGAAGAATATCTTGTATGTGGGAATCAAGATACATGCAGAAGGGTTAACCAATGCTGACTACAATAAATAAATAAATAAATAAATAAATAAATAAATGACAGCAGATGTTAATATAACTGACATACAGACAAGAATAATAAAAAATGATTTTTAACTTGTAATGGGTACATATAAGCCTTTTTCATCTTTGTCCATTTGATGGTGGCCTTGTGTACAAGAAACTGTCCCTTACCTGTAAGGGACAGTGAAGGATGTTCAGCAAAGGGAATGCCTGAAAAACTGGAAATGTTCTTAGCAGCTTGCCAGGTCCACACTGTGACTAACCTGGGAATTAGGGGTACCTTAGGAACACCGGCCTGGAAGGCACTTGCCTGGGCACTATGCAGCCACACTATGACCTTGCTGGGTGTTTCAAGCTTTTCTGGTCAAGGCTCAATCAATACCCTGCTTATATGAGGGCACAGCAGAGGCACAGCAGATACGGGACAGGAATGCATACCTATGACTGAGCAGCAATGCACACCTGCATGTCAGATTGGTGCTAAGTTTGGTTGGTGTTTACTAAGCAAATTTTAATTGTCAGCCTCAAAAATCCAGTAGCAACTTTGAAGAAATCCTCAGTGGGAATACAAGTAAGTAAAGCATAAGGAAATGACCAAAGGTCTGTCTGCTCTGAAAAATAAAGGTGCTTCTGGAAGCAAAGGGTAGCTGAGCCAAACCTGTAACTGTAAATAGCTTACAGAACTCCACAGCATTTCCTTAGACAGCTAAAGATAACACACTCCAAATAACATATTTAACATCTGCATTCACTTATGTTTATGATTTTCTCCTCTAAACTAATTTCTGTAATCAAGTTGTAAACTGAAATTTGCTGTTCTCACTTTAAACCTAGGTAGCATTTAAAGCGAGCTCTGATAAAATGCAAGCAGCAATTAATTCAGCTTTTATCAAAGGCAGCAAACCTAAAAAGACACACAGCACAAACAAAATTGCTAGGGTTTCTACAGTAAGAGGTGAGAACATCAAGAGCTGGGAGGATCCATCCCCCTTCTACACCCTTAAGGCTTTTTGCAAAAGTTTATAGTCATGTTATTGTGAAATGGGCTAAAGTTACAGAAGCTGCTCCATCAGTGCCCTTTCCATGACTGGCAGTCAGTGAAAAAAAAAAAAAAAACAGAAAAATAAAATCCTGTTTGACAGTAATGACAAGACTGATTTTTTCCTGATATTGTTTATTTTGGGTCAGTGATGACAGCAGAGAACTTAAAATGCTAAGAATGTATTTGACCAGACTTACAGCTAGCACAAAGCAAGCTGAAGAATTTCAGACTGATAGGAACAGGGGGGAAAAAAAGAAAAAAAAAAGAAAAAAAAAAAGAGAGAAATTCCCATTTGAGATCAATAGGATGGGGCAGCAAAATGGTGCTGCTGAGGAACATATCTTTCAGGTACCTCAGAAGATTTTTTTCTGCTACCCAGCATTGCCTCATTCCATAAGATTCCACAAGATCTCATTCCATAAGATACTGAAACACATCACACCTGTAAGCTCAGGGTTTCGGTTACCCGTGAGGGTGCAGCCCTGCCTTGCTGTAGCATCTGCAAGGACTGCAGCAGCACCAGTGTCCTGGCGATCCTCTTGGAAATGAGCCACAAGCTTTACGTGCCAGCTCTGGAGGGAATAAGCCCAGCTCACCAGGTCAGAAAGAGGTTGAACTGCTCCAAGAAGAAACAAAGCTGCTTGTTGCTGTATGCACTGTATTTCTGAGCACCCCTGTAGCCTGTGCTGCTAAGTTAGAGGCAGAGAGAGACAGAGCAGGCACATGCACGCTCGAGCAGCTCCTTTCCTCCTCTTCCCCCTAGCTGTGCTAACAACAAGTCACACCCTAAAAAGTTAATGCACAGCAGTAAAAAAACATCAGCTGCTGTCCTTCATAAAAATAAGGTTTCCAGACCAGTGTCTAGGGTCTGGGCAAATAAGTTTTCCACAGGAAGAGATGTATTTCACCATGTGGGACACACATACCAGGGCTGTAGATGTTAAGGGGCCCATTGCTATAATTAGCAAATTAATCCAGTCCTTTCACAGACAAAATGCTAAGACAGGTTTACAGACGCTGGGACCCCTGCTGCAAAGAGAAATCTGTCAAGAGGTATCTGAGTAAGGAACCCTGTAAAAGTTCATGCTGCCATTTGCAAGCTGCTTAAACTCTCTGCTTAAATTGTGAAGTTGGACAATGTCAACATATATGGAAGGAGACACAGACAGGAAAAAAGCTTAACCCTTGTGTGCAAGAGTGTTTTATCTTTAAACAGAGCAAGGTAATATTGAATATGCAGAGGAATTAGTTGAGGTTTCAAGGTCTAAGGCAGCATTCCCCTTCGGTTTTGTTGCAGAAAACAGAAAAGCAATGCATGCAGGTTCATTAAAACAGAGGCAATGCAGAACATGTGTGTCTGCAGAGCATGGGGACAACAGCGACGAGTGCTCCCTCCTAGCTCCCTCCTAGTCAACAACACAGAGAGAAAAATCCTACCTGACATAGGCCTGAGGCAAAGAGAAAACAGCACTGAGGTACCTCAAAATTGTAAGAATTAATTGTTTGACACAGGCCCTCTCGAGTGTGTTCAAGGGCAGATTCATGATTTGTCTCTTCATATTATACTAGCAAGGGTGTTCCCAAAGCCATCCCAAGACACTCCTGTGAGCAGAGACAGAGTTGTAACAAGATAGGATGATGCCACCCCCTTTGTAGTGTCCAATAGTGCCTACTCCGTAGCCCAGAATCATACTGCATCCAAGTCAATGCACTGGTGACAAACTCCAGTGCACAGAGTACAGTGCAGCAACTGCTGCCTTCACTTATTACAAGACTAGATGTAGACACACGCTCATGAAGCTCTGATGTGTCTCAAAGGCCCTGGTAAGCTTCATATGGAAGAGGCATGGCCTATAGCCACACCACAACAAAACCCTTTCTACATCTAAGACAATGGAAAAAAATGCTATGAATTCATCCCTATCAGAGTGCAGTGAGCCTACAGAGGATAGGGAACCAGCAGACAAGTTGTGCCTTTGGGACTGGAGTTATACATCTTCAACACCTCAAAATGACTGATGAGGTTCCTTTATGGGCAAGCTTTTCACTGACACATGCCTGACATCCAGGTGCCCTGTATATTCGTACAAGACATTTTTGGCTTCCAGATTCACACTGATGACAAATTGGGTCAAAGAGCTGACTCAATGACACTTCAGCACACAAAAGGAGAGTTATTGTGAAGGGTTTGCCGAGTGAATGTAATAGGCTGTTCTTGAATTTCACTTGAGAAACAAGCATATTTGTTCAATAGGAGTAAGACACCTTAAAAGACTCAGGGAAAGCTTCCAGTCTGCAGAACTGGAATTTTGGCCAAGGATTCTTTTGGTATATTCTCATATATACATGTCTGATACCATTGTGGGTGGAAAAACTCCAGACAGACCCTGCTGGCCAAAGGAAACAAGAAAAATCAGAGAAGAACACTTAATGCATATTTTTACCTGAAGACAGCAGGAAAACAGGCAGACCAAGCCCTCAGAGAATAAGTCTTATGATCACCAATCATCTAACACAGGCCATTTAGTAGCATAAGATTCCCATGCAAGATAGATGGCACAAAGGGGAGCTATCCTTCATTAACTGTATCATTACTGTTGCCTTTTAAACCCTTTTGTGCATCCATGTGCATTATGAGGGTCCCCTACCCTCTTGCCATAGTCTGTACTATACATATATACATATACATACATATACATATACATACATATACATACATATACATATACATACATATACATAGTCTGTACTAGGAGGTGGAATTAAGGAAAAAGGAAGAAAGGAAACAGGTCCCTGCCCAGCCTGGCAGGAGAGCTCCCTCCTGGCCCACCTTCCCTCCCCAGGTGTCCATACACAACAGGAATGAGGCCCTGGAACTTGAGGGAGAGACAGACCAAGGTCCATCTAGAGAGTTGTCTAGGGCAATGCAGTCAAGCCCACACCTCAAGACTGCCTCCCCTACAAAGAAAAGGGTGGTTGTAGTGGGTGAATCCCTCCTGAGAGGAACAGAGGGCCCAATTTGCTGACCAGACCCTTCCCCACAGGGAGCTCTGTTGTCTCCCTGTAAGAGACAACCTGTACCTGATTCAGGTAAGGGACATTACAAAAAGGCTCTCAACTCTTGTATGGCCCTCTGACTACTATGGAACTGCTTTTCCAAGTTGTTGGCGATGAGTTTGCCAGGAGAGGCCCAAAGTCCATCAAAAGTGAGCTTAGGGCATTGGAGACATCAGTTGAGTGATCAAGTAGTCTTTTCCTCTATCCCCTCAGTGTCAAGGAAGGACACTGAGAGGAACAGGAAATGCCACCTGCTCAACAGGCAGCTAAGAGGCTACTATCAGAAACCAAAACAGAAGTTTTTCAACCACGGGCTAGTCCTTACTGCATCAGACCTCCTGGCAACAGACAGGGTTCACCTGTCTTTTAGGAAGTTGGTGGTGCTCACTGAGAGGGCTTTAAACTAGGTGTGATGGGAGAGGACGATAAAACTGGAATCGCTAGGGATGAGTCTAGGGGCATCATGCCAGGGTTGGGAGAGAGCTCTGCAGCCCAGCTGAAATGCGTCTACACCAATGCACACACCATGGGCAACAGGAGCAGCTAGAGGCCACGGTACATCAGAAAAACTAGGACATGGTCACCATGACTGAAATGTGGTGGGACCACAGTCATGACCGGAATGCTGCAATAGATGGCTACAGGCTCTTCAGAAGGCATAGGCAAGAAGAAAAGGAGGTGGGGTACAAATACGCTAACAAGGAGAGGAGAGCCAAGGAGAATCTTATCCTTTATTGGATGCAGCAGGGAACATTGTCACCAAGAATGAGGATAAGGCTGAGATACTTGATGCCTTATTTGCCTCTGTCTTTAATGTCCAGATCAGTTATCCTCAAAGTACTTGCTCCCCTGAACTGACATGAAAAAGACACTTATGGAGAGCAGAAGAAACCCCCCATAATTCAGGAGGAAACAGTGAGTGACCTGTTAGTTACTCCACTTGGATGTGGAGAATAGAATCCCATAAGTCTATAGGGCCAGATGGGATCCACCAGAGAGTTCTGAGGGAGCTGGTAGAAGTGCTTGCCAAGATGCTCTCCATCATCTATCAGCAGTCCTGGTCGACAGGGACAGTCCCGGATGACCTGAGAATGGCCAATGTGACACCCATCTACAAGAACGGTCAAGATGGAGGATCCAAGGAACCACAGGCCTGTCAGCCTAACCTCGGTACGAGGGAAAGATACGGAACAGATCATCTTGAGAGTCATCACACAGCACATGTGCAGCAACCAGGGGATCAGATTCAGCCAGATTTAGGGGGTTCAGGAAAGGCAGGTCCTGCTTCACTAACCTGATTTCTTTCTATGGCCAGGTGACCCGCCTAGTAGATGACAGGAAGGATATGGACATGGTCCACTTAGACTTCAGTAAGGCCTTTGACAGAGCCTCCCAGTGCATTCTCTGGAGAAGCTCGCAGCTCAAGGTTTAGGCAGATGTACTCTTCCTTGGGTGAAGGACTGCCTGGTCCAGAGAATGATTATGTATGGAGTTAAATCCAGCTGGTGACCGTTCAAGAGCAGTGTTCCCCAGGACTGAGTGTCTGGGCCAGATCTAGGGGTGCTTGTCCACAGATAGCAGAACATGAGCAGCAGCATGCCCAGGTGGCCAAGGCCAATGGCATCGTGGCTTGTATCAGGAGCAGTATAGCCAGCAGGGCCAGGGAAGTGATCATCCCCCTTCTACTCTGTGCTGGCAAGGCTGCACCTCAAACACTGTGTTCACTTTTGGGCCCCTCACTGTAAGGAAGATGTTGAGGTGCTGGAATGTGACCAAAGGACAACAGAGCTGGTGAAACAGCAGCAGCACAGACCTTATGAGGAGCAGCTGAGGGAGCTGGAGCTATTTAGTCTGTAGAAGAAGAGGCTCAGGAGAGACCTTTCTGAGGTGGGAGTCCTTTTTTGAGGTGGGGGTGAAATTGACCTTTTTTGGGGTGGGGGCCAATCTTCTCCAAAATAAGTAACTACCAACAGCACAAGAGGAAATGGCATCAAGTGGTGCCAGGGAAGGTTCAGGTTAAATATTAGGAAGAATTTCTACACAGAAAGAGTAGTCAAGCATTGGAACAGGCTTTCCTGGGAAGTGGAATCACCATCTCTGGCAGTGTTGAAGAAATGTGTAGATGAGGCACTTACGGACATGGTTTAACAGGCATGGTGTTGAAGTGCTTACATTTGGACTTAATCTCAAAAGTCTTTTCTATGGTTGCATAATGATCAAAAGTAATTTCTGAAATCCCAATCTGTTCCTGGCATTGCTTAACTATTTTAATATACTCCACTATAACTGATGAACTATTCTCACACACTCCACTATTAAATATGTTTATAGGAGCATTAGAACTGTTTGCTTAAAACTGAACTTACCAGATGGAATATTCTTATCATCAATAATAAGATGAGCAAAAGGTTGCTTCTCAGGTTTACTTCTTTGGTATAGATCCATTCCTAAGCCTTGCATTGTAGCTAGAGATAAAAGAAATACATTAACTCAGGAAAAAAAAAACATGCTGGGAAAAAAAATGAAATATTTGTTATGTATAAAGCAGTGCCTACCTTTTTCTGGTCTTGGTGGTTCTCTTTTCATGACACTCTGTACTTCCTAAAATGAAAAAGAGAGCAATTACTTTGTTGTTGTCTTTTTTTTTTTTTCAATATTGCATATTGCAAATACGTTGCAAAAACTCTTTATAGTTACTGTATTTGGAATAATTTTGTGAGCATAGTGAAACAATGGCTTCTAAGACACAATTAAACAATAAGGCCCCAATTACTTGCATTGAAAAAGTAGAGAGAGGCAATTCTACACAGTTCTATATTAACATGTAGTCACACTAGTGACTGAGAAGATCCAAGGTCTGCATTTCACTAGCCGTGAGGAAAATGAAACCTCCTCTGCCCCTCACATCCAACCAGTTACAGGACAGGTAGCAAGAGAACTGCAAAGCTTTGTGCAATCTGCCCCAAACTGCAAGGCCTGTACACATCTCACTTCCAGGAATGCACATAAGAACAAATGGATTAAGGCATTTTCTCCATCTGGAATGGGTCAGGCAGATCAGCTGCAGGATTTGGATGTAGGTATTTTGAACAGTAAATGAGTTTTTATACAAGTGAAGACCATGTTACCCCAAACCAAGATCAGTCCTAACAGCTTACACAGGCTGCGAGCTAACAGCAGGCACTGCAAAAATACTAGCTTTCAATAATCCTCCTGTTCCCATCTTGGGGAGGAAAAATAAAACAAACAGAGCAATTTTCAAAAGTCTAAGTAGCCCATACTCATTACAAGTTTGGTCATGGTAATATTAGGTTCAACCTTCAGTTCTTCTTCAGCTTCCCCCTTAATTTTCCCCAATTTAAGTTTCCAATCTGAGAAACAGGGATAATACTCTCCTCCTAGCTATTCAGATTACCTTGTACAATAAAGCTATCAAACATAAGCAGGAAGGAAACATTTTGCTGCAGATACGAAGTCATTTTCTTTTTTGAAGCCTAAGCACTGTCCTGTGTTTTATGTCTTTATGCTGTAAGCATTGTTTATTCTCTTGCTAATTGAACAACACGCATCCTCACTATGCCTCAGACACTTGGCCAGACTAGCAATGCTCCCACATTCCCAATCACTGAACTGCTTTAGAATTTGAAATCCTGCTTTGAAAACATCTCAAGTCCTGCCTTTATTGAATTTTGCAGCTACAGTGAAATCTGCAACACTTTAGCTGGTGCATTTATGCCTTCTCACTTTCTCCTTTCAGTAGATGTCTGAATGTTAAATCAAAATGAAAAACCACAGCAAAATCCAAGTTGTAGTATGACTATCAAAGCATAACACTTTAGCAAAGATAGGCTGATTTTAGAAATAAGAATCATTAAGACACTTTCTGCTGCAGAGTTTAGGAGGAAAAGAAAAAGCAGAATTGCAACTTGAAAAGCAGCAAAGCCCGTGTCCACCGCCCTCCAGTTACATTCATTTCCCCTCTCTGATCTCACTACTTCACTGTCTGTTCTAGGAGCGTGAACACAAAGCTCTGTTCTAAGAGCTGCAAATCTGCATCGGGCCCTAGCCACATTAGGGCACTTTCAGCTTCATCAGAAGCAGGAGGAAGCATAACAGAGTACTGAGTACTGCCAGAAGTGGCAAAAGTAATTGAAGAGATATAATAATGCAGAGAAGACTGAAAGACATGCTGTATTCTGAGGCTCCTGCACCCTACTTATTCCCAATCCTTCCACTAAAAAGAGGAGACTCCTGAGTTCTCTTGCTTTCTCAACAGAAGTCTTTTGGGGAATAGAGTTTGCTTTTGTATCCTCTCATCCTAGTGGATTTGTCAATGCACTTGCAATTCTAAAAAGATCCGTGTACATGTTAATCTTCTATTATCTAAAGGCAGCTTGAGCAGCTAGAGTGGAAAGAAAAGGCAGTGCTCCCTATGAAATCCACGCTGAGCTTCTTCTCAGCTTCTGGTGGTGATGCTGTTCATTTACACCACCACCCTGCAGGCAGAACAGCTGACCAGCAAGACAACCTCAACCCTCTTTGTTCCGAGGCAATTGCACCCAATCCTTCCTCTTCCTAGGAGTATCTCTGTCCCACCAAACTGGAGACCATGTTTGACAAGAACTCTCCCCTCTCCTTCTCTAAAAGCTAGACTACAAGGCAATAAAAAAATGCAGGTGCCATTACAGCAAAAGGAGAGTAAAAGAGTAAGTCCAAAACACTGAGAAGAGTTGGAGTGTGGCTCATGCTCAGAGGATCTTCTGTGCCAACGAGTGAGACATGGCTAACCTGAGGCTTCACAGCAGAACCCTCTAACAAGCCAAGTTCCCCAAGAAGAACCCCAAGTTCTCCAAGACTAGAGTCATGTTCTTCACTTGATTCTCTCCAGCTCAGTTATTTTTGTCATTCCTCTCTGTTCAGTGGCCCAAACTTCAAACAGGAAATTGAAAGAAATACATGAACTAGTCCCTAGAGAATAGAGATGGAGCTGTGGGTTTGCTCATAAAGAATGATAACTGTATTTCAATGTGTCTCTTCATTTTTACTTCATCTGTTTCTGCAGTTCCAACACACCAGTACACAGCCCATTCCAGAGGAGCACCTAAGTATATACTCTGAAAGCCTAAGGAAGCCCTTTTTTAGTGCTATCTGGATGTCTAACGATGGCCTCTTAAGGGGATTATAAAAATCCCCTTGTATCCTCACAGCAAGAAAATCAGACATTGGATTTTTCAAGCCTTCAAGATATCAACTGTCTTTTTAGATACCTGGGTGCTGAAGCATCCCATCACAATGTGCAGTACCATTACAAAAGCAGGAACAGCTCAACAGAACCTGACATGAAGATATTGCATGAGAACTGCTGACAAATTATCAGGGACATCTCTTAAGACTTCCTTCCACAGAAGCATGCGCACTTTTAAGCTGTTATTTTTAGAGGAACTGTTACACATACACACAAAATCACAATTGTTAGCCTTAGTCAGGTGCACTTGTTCACCTATAGCTGCGTCATTTGCTTGCTGCCACCAAGGCACCTTGCTGGCTTGCTTCCCACATTCCAACCTCTCTCATACAGCAACTTGTTTGAACTGCAAACAAGCAACCACCAAAAAAACAAAAAGTATGTTTTCCTTCTTCAGAAATATCAAAGGGCCTAGGGAAGCTGCTAATCTTCCCATTTTTTAAAACTGAAAAGATGCTTCAACGCTTGGAAAAATGAGGAATTGCTCTTTCTCCTGCCACAGAGTCTCAGATCCAATTAATACCAAGAAGAGAAGTATATTATCTTGCCGGAAATTCACCAACCCGAAGAATGACAATCAGGAAATGAAAGTACATGAACCAATATTCTGAAGAAAGCTGAGATCAGTACTACCACCTCTATTCAAATGAATCGTTCATTACCCACAAAAAAAGGCATATAAGGCTATATGATCAAAGACATGAAATTTTAAAACCTTTAAAAACACCAGTGACTTGTTGACTTTATTCATACCCATGTGCACTTAGAAAATCTGCTAAATACATAGCTCTCTTTACAAAGCTGTCCTGGAGGTCTAGCAAAAAGCACTTGGTTGACATGTGGGAGAGCAGCTTAAGCCTGAACTCACCAGGCTGCCAGAGGCTGGGACTACTGCCAGAAGTTACTTCATGAATCGATTCTGGGTATGTTTGTCGTTCTTTCTACTTCAGACTCATAATTGACTTCATAAGAAGTGTGGTTAGTGCATCTGGGCTGCCAAAGGGTTTTTAAGGATATGTGCAAAAAAAATTTTAGTTTTTTAGACTAGCAAAGTATATAATTTGTCTGCTTAAAAACTTTTAGGCAATGAAGTGTTTTCTACTAAGCAAGGTGCTGCCCAGCAGTATTTTTATCTGGGAATGTGTTGAGAAATTCAGCCCTTTCTTCATAACAAAATTTTCAGTTGGTACATTTATAAGATACAATGTTCTGAGACCTCACCTTGCAACCCTGCTTCACTGGTTTCCATAAAGGGTAGCCTTTGAAAGTGCTCTTAACTTGGGCACAAATCTACAGGTGTGCCAGGAAAACAGACGAGAATCAGCAGAGTAAGCTAAAATCCGCAACCAGACCATAAGCTAAAGCAAAAGAAAGTTGTCTATTTTCATTTCCTGAGCAGCTTGAATTGCAAAAGCCAAACGATTGAAAAAAAATTACAAAACCCAAACCGTATTTTAAAGTGTTCCATTTCAGTCACCTCATGTTCTGCCAACCCAAATAAGGACACCTGATTTTAACACACACACACAGGTTAGATTCTCCTACAGGAACAAAACAAGGAGAGGAAACCTCTCTCCACTCCCATCAATTGCATGTCCTCACATAAAAGCCGAGCACAACTGCACACAAGATTCAGCTGTCCCTCTCCCCTTAGGTATAGCACAGCCAATGCAAGGCACAGATGACAAAACATGACAGAGCCCAGTTTTGCCTCAACACCAGCACTTTCACTTCTGTGATAAACTTCTGGTACACTTGCATCTGAAACGATGCAAATAATACATTCTCAGGCATGTATCCTTCTACTGTTCTTCAAATCTGGCTCATCAATATATGAGGCCAAAGCAACAAGGACACAGCCCTGGCTGCTTAATACACTTTGTTGTATTCAGAGGGAATTTGGGGCCTGATTACTTTGGCAAGAGAAATTTTATTCTTCTCAGACTAATGGCCATCAACCAAAAACATCATCCCTACTCACTACTTATCTTAGCCACGGACATTGCAGCGCTCAATCTCTGTCCAGAATGGCAGGATACGCAGCCTTCACTAAAGCCAAGGCTTTTGTTGAGTAACCAGAAGTGAATAACGGGAATATAGGGCTTCCCATCCCCTTACTGTAACAAGCTCCTCACACTGTCAAGGGAGTTGCATGTCTAGGACATGCACACAGAATAGAGAAATAGATGCAGTGAGAGAGTCTAGAAAATGCAGGAATAAAAACCCCCACAGAACTAAATTATTTTCCTGAATTTTTAAAGGAAGTGAAAAGTGAAGAGGGCAAGACAAACTCTCAGGTTTCTTTACATTTTGTTCACAGAAATATCCATCCCTGAGGATTTTGCATTAAAAGCAAATGATAACACAATCAAAGCACCATATAATTAAAGTACAATTCACTCTGTGCAAAGTGAACATGAGTTCAACTTGATAATAACACAGTTTCTTTTACAAAAAGATATGATAGTTTTACACAGGTACAAAGTATTACAGTAGTGGACCTGGCAGATCAGGAAAAACAAGTACTACAGCACATATTCAGCATTTAAATAGCCTTGACTTCATAATTAGCATTAAGCATTATTATGAATGTCCAAATAGATCAAAAATAATAAGTGCAATCAGTGGTATTGTGAGAAGTGTATGCAACTTGTCCAGGTTTCTTCACTAGGGCTGCTCTCTAGTTACTTTATTTGTGTTTTGGGAACAAGCAGTAATCCTCAACTCCTGGAAAAAGACTGGTGCAGAATGTTATCATGTTATGGTAAAGCAGTTCTGTCCATGTGGAAATTGTCTGCAAGGAATAGAATTGGCAAAGTATTCCAAAAAGAAAAAACTATCCTATAGCATTCTGATCTGTCATCATATAGCATAAAAAGAGTGAGAAGCAAGAGCTTTCAAGCAAGAAGCAAGAGCAAGCTATTCATTCTGTTTTTCAGGCAACATTTTACATGCTAATGATCCTGACTAAGAAAAGAGCTGTCAGAAAATGGTCAGGAGACCAGTCTGAAAAGTGTGTGGAACTGTCCTTTGCAAATATCCAAACTGCTGGAAAACTTATATATAGGTGCTAGCACAAAAGACCAACATGGGAATATCACTCCAGTGTTAGAATGGATAATTGTTAAAATGAATAATTTTGTTAAAAAATAATAAAAATAGTTTGAATTGGTTAAGCACTATCACATGAGCAAGCACAGTATGATCTCGGACGCAACTCCAGGTATTATTCAGACTGTGGAAAACACTTTCTAGAACTTACCTTTAAATACAAGTGTTGGAAAATTTTAAAAAGTTTGACAGGTGCATGAAATAAAGGAAAAACAGTGTCTATCTAGCACTTACATTCCGTACAGCATTTTGGAGAGCCTGTTTCATACTTCCACAAGAGTCAGGCATTAACTTTGCTTCTTGATTTTCAAATGGTGACTCTTGCATACCTCCTTGGGCTCTTAGAAAAGTTCTGACACAGTGTGCATCTTCTTTTGAAATTCTATTAGGGTCCATCTGAAAAAAAAATATAAATATCATAGTTTTAAGTGATTTCTCAACAGATATAAAAGAGCATTTAAGTCAGGGAGAATTAAACCATCTACAAGAACTTAACATCTCCTTAAGCTCATTATCTAGATTTTCACTGTTAAAAAAAAATGAACTTCTATACAGGGAAGTTTATTTCAAGAATGAATTATCTGCTGGAGCTCTCTACTTCACTAACCTAGACTGGACACCTGACTTTTAAGTTATAGAAGATAAACTCCACCTTTAGAGCAAAATTGGTAAAGTTGAGTTTCATTTTTAACCAATTGTGTGCAGTCTCATGAATATTTTAGCAAGCAGCACACACAGCCATAAGAACTTCAGGTTGCAAGTTAACACACAAATGCAAGTGGGGCAAGTTGAGAGATACATCTAGCACATCCATTTTAAATAGGGAAAAACAGAAAAACACAGGTCAGTTAACACCAAAAATATTCAATGGGCAAAACATACTTCTGAGTGAAATAGTCATCACGATAGCACAAATTCAGAAAGCCCAAATTATGATAGAGGTGTAACTACAAGATACTTCTAGTGATCAACCTTTGAATTAATCAAATACTCTGCTTCTAAAAGACATGCTTGTCCTATCAGCTGGATGAATTAGAATGCTGGATATTCTAAACGCTTCTGAATTTCTTCCCCTACTCCAGATCCTCACACTCAACAATTACTGACCATTTTTCCTTTCATAAACAGCTTCTTAGCAATTGTTTAACCTGATTTGATTCTGCTTTTACTTCAGGTATTAAGGGTTGTGTTCTCAAAACGCTACGTTTGCCAACAATACCAGCTGCTCTAATGAGACACTTGTTTCTATCTCTCTGCACAATGCAAGGCTGAAGAGCCACCTTACATTCAAGAGTTACAGAAGGCAGTAGATCACTCACAGTCAAAGAGGAAGTATCAAGCCATTACAGAAACGGCTTGACCACTATTTGCTTACCTTTAACATACGACTAAGCAAAACAGAGTATCAAAAGAAAGTTTTGCAGGATCCTAAACACCTAGAGCATATCACATATTGTATCATTGACCCTACGTGTACATAAATGCTATTCCCTAATCCCAAAAGAAAACCAAGTTAAAAGCAAGCAGTTAGGATTACAGAAGGGATCAGAATTTAAATCCATATCATGCAGGCAGCCATCCAACAGACACCACAGATATCTGATACACAGATAGCCACAGCAACAGCAAATGTTGCCTCCTCCAGCACCATCCTTCTGCTGAAGGGTGTCCATCTGATCCATGCAAACCAATGTCAACCCACATCAGCTGGTTTAGTTGGTCTCAGTTATCCCTGCAGATTTGGAAGGAAGCAGGTTGGAAAACGTTCATCTGGAGCTGAAGGGGAGACAGAGCTTTAAGCAGAGGACTAGCAATGACTAAGAGGACAGTCTAGAAGCAATAACAGCTTCCTGGAGTGACCAGACACAGCTGGATCCAAAGGAAAATCTCTGTGCAGCTCTCTCAATTAAGCACTAAAAACTACACAAATAACCTCTAAAAACCTATTCTAGTGAGCTAGTGCAGCTTTGTAGCAGCTTAAGCTGATCTAAAACTGCATCTCTAGGCTCCCACTCTTTCCACCATGAAAACTCATTTGTCCTTTAAGAAGAGAAGGCTTTTTGTTTGGTTGGTTTCTTGAAGGATTAGCAACCTCAAGAAAATCCTTGCAGAAATCAAAAGCACTAGAGATATTACAGGGATAAGCATGGGAATGAAGGAGCAGAAAGGGAGCAT
Source organism: Nothoprocta perdicaria (assembly GCF_003342845.1). Lineage (NCBI taxonomy): Eukaryota > Metazoa > Chordata > Aves > Tinamiformes > Tinamidae > Nothoprocta > Nothoprocta perdicaria. The sequence continues at coordinate 312,290 of NW_020454594.1, forward strand.
TAGTTTTAACTAATGTAGAACTACAATCTAATACAGTGTCCATCAGGAGGTTCTGTTGGTGTCTAGAAATCCCCCAAAATCAGCAGTTAGCAGAAGGGGAAAGAAAAACAATCAAGCACAATATGGTTACCAATAGCTGTTAAGATGCAGAAAAAGAAAATACTGAGTAACCTGGGTTGGAAGTTACCTCTGAAGGTCATGAACCCTTGCATGAAGTACAGCCAACTTTAAGTTGTCAGCTTGCACAGGACCTTTCCCAATCAAGTTTTGTGGTATTTCCACTGACAGTGACTTTCAGCCTCTCTGGCCAAGCTGTTCCAGCATTTAGCCATTTTCATGGTAAAAAGCATTCAAGGCAATGGAATTTGTAAAAGTCAGGTTGGACATCCAAAATCATGTAGTGCAGACTTCAGGTGTCACCCACCAGCAACCAAACGGGTCAAACACTGTGCCAGAACAGCAGCAGCAGCTTGTACAGGAGCACTTACTTGGATGACAGCTTGTCTACTGGAGGTTCAAGTCAGAAACCCTCTCAATATCCCTGTACCTACAGGTAAAACATTGAAGGTTTTAATGGAAACACCAACTGATGGCTTCAGCGGCTTACTCCGATACTGTGCAACCCGTTCTGATACAGTTGCAAGTCTCCAGCAACTTAACATGTTTGACAAAATGATTCTCCAGTCCTGAGACTAGCTAACCTACCTGGCCACCTGTATTTTTTTTGAAGAATATCTGTCATCACTATATTTCAGCCATGAAAATTAGCTCACCTGTCCAAACGGGCATTTTCAGGAAACTCATATCTTGTCTTTTATAAAAGACGCTCACTAAATTGCCATGTCTGTGAAGAGATATTACCAAGCACTGAAACAAAAACCATGGGCTAAAAGGAACAGCAGAAATGCTTGCACAGATACTTTTTGAAAAGAACTACTGAAGACCGAAGGTAAAATACTGGAATGGTCTACCAAGAACAGCTTGCAAGGCACCAAAGGTGAGTCTTTGGGTGAAAAAAAAAAAAAAAAAAAGACACTTTTTTTTTTTCAGTGTCTCTGATCATTTTAGTTGTTTCTGGACTCCTTTTATCTAACTCAAGACAAGCAAAATGACCCCAGCATTGCAAGTAAGAGTGAACAAGCTTGCACAATTCAAATCCCCATCCATCTACTACATTCGTCACTAGTTTACAGCTTCCACTACTGCACACAATTATGACTGAGCCTTCTGTTGTCACCTGGACTGTTTTACATTACTATCAGGTAAAACTCAGACAGTTTCTCTCAAATACACATTGCTGCATTTTAGACAAAACTACATTGCGCCTGTCATCACGTTCTCCTACTTGGATWAGCAAAGTCATTTGTCACCAGCTGCCAAGCTTGTCACCTCGCCACTTACTTCCTTCTCAAATCAATTGACTTGCACTTAGGGGCAGTCAAAAAGTTAAGTGTGCCATTACCAATCTCACAGGTTTCTAACCAAATGAATGCAAATTATCTCAGAGGCAAAGAAATACACAGGGGAAAGCAAACAAAAGAAAAAAAAAGAAAAGAGAAAATAAAACTCTGAATATTCTCTCTGAAAATTTGAGGTTTTCAGTGGGAATTTCAATAATCTTAATTGGCAATTTTAATGGTAAAAACATTAACTTCAGTTTTAAAACACGTAAGTTTTCAACGAACTTTATATTGTCTGAATTATGCAGTGCTAGAATATCATCATTTCCTCATTTTTCCCCACAATAAATACTGGCCCTATATCCCTACTTATTTTTGAACTTCAAACTACATTCAATTTAACTTATAATACCACTTTTGGGCTCCATGATCTATCTTAAGCACCAAGGATGGGCTCTACCAAGGTTCCAAAAAGTGCGAGTGAGCATTAGGAAGCTGTTTTCTTTTAGCCACTATTTTGCTATCAGGGTCCCCACATTTTTGTGGAAGTCTGAAAGAAGACTGTCCAAAACCATACTGTAATGAGAGTCAGGTTCCCATAGACATATGAAATAATAATAAATATTTGCCTTTAGGTCACCATTTAGCAAAGTATATACTCTTCAGGAAGGTAGAATGTTGAGTACAACCTTTCTACAGACTTTTTAATGGGTAAAATGAGTAAAACATGGAGTTCCAGATCAAAATACAGGAATTTAGATCTCACATTTGGACTTTCAGCTTGTTCCACTGACTTCCAGTTCAGTCAGCATTAGATTAAATTCATATTCTCATGGTCTAAGTCAGGAAAGTCAACCAGAAAAAAAAAATCTTAAAAGTCAGATTTTGGAAGACTACTTCAGCATTTACAAATGGAAGTTAAATAAGTATTAGCTCTGTCATCTCTTCCTATGAGTCTGTATTACCTGATGCTCTCCAGCTGCTCCATTACAAGTGTCTAACTACAAAAACTGAAGTTTCCACTACTTGTTCATTGACTATGATCAAATTTTCTCATGAAGAATGAAAAATAAGTATTTAAGATGTATACATTTTGATGGTGCTTAATGTTCTTGGATATAGCACATTGCACAAGGTGGTCCAGAAAGAAAAAAAAAAAAAAGAATATCCTACCCTAAAATTCAAGATATTACCACCGAAGCATTGGTAAAATTCAGACAATATATATATTTTTTTCTTCTTGAATATACCAGCTCCTTGTCTCATTTGACTTGTGCTGCATTATTTCTTGGCCACAAACATGTGTTTACCCATGAAACTATGGTGTCAGTCTTAGTTATAAGTCTTGTGAAATTCCAAATGCTCAGGCCACAAAATAAACAAAACTAAGGAAAAACCAAAACCTCAATTATTGTCTCCGTTTATGTTTTGTCATGATCTAGCCCAAATGATTTTATGCAAATGAAAATAAAAAATATGGTAAAATTGAGTCAGAGCTTACCCAGCCTCTTAGCAAGAATTTTAAAGAGTTTGTAAAACAGTTATCTTCTTAAATTTCTTAATATTAGTCCATGTTATCGTGACAATTTACAGTGGGTCAATCCGACAACCAAACAGCTCCCATCTTTCGGATGCATAACTCAGCACATTCCAAAGAAAGATCAGATATCATGTGTATAAAAAAAATAAATAAAACCTATTTGCAAGGCAATTTTATAATATTTTTGCAGGACCTACTGTGATTTTTTTTCCAGTCTGCTTTATGCCCAAATAAACTGTATAACAGGTATGGGTCACCACTTATTACTTACTTTCAGAGTACACATATCATCCTAGTTTTCAGTGGCAAGAAAGCCATATTCTCCGCTATATTCACACACCTATTCTGCACCTACCTACATCTTCTCTTTTAGATATTTTGGAAGTTCAAGTTTACAGAAGACTCGGTGCAACATCATTACTCCAGATCTATAGGATACAAATTGAATCTGCCAAGTCTGCCAATTACACTCCAGTTATGTCATTTTTTTAAGCAAGGAAACAAAAGTAAAGCAGTAGTTCTGGTAAGAAACCTCCTCTTGCCCTTTTATTTCTGTGAAGCAGTGGCAGGAAGCTATCAAAGAGAATCCTTAGCAAGGCGGAGGGGGGAGATAGAGGTTTTTCAAGAAGCCAAGACATATTCGGCTAAGTTTTCAGCACGATGGCTCTTCATCATGGTACGCTGCACCTTTCTAAGGACTATATTCCGACAAGGACATCCTTTAAGGTTCGTGGAGTGGAGGTGCCCATCTCCACAGAACAGTTTACAGAAACAAAACGCTGTCTTTTCCAAAACGTACAGGGTGGCATTAACTAAGGGCTCCGTTACTTTTCCCAGGAAACGCTTCCCGCCTGGGCCACGCGCGATTCCCAGCAAGGCGGGCGGCCGGGGCAGAGCAGCGCGGCGCTCCCGGCGCCTCCTCCGCCACGATTCCAAGAAGCGAGATCCTCCCCTCTCGGAAAGCGCAACCACCGCCGGCCTAGCGCTAGCTTGCAAACCCGCACCTCCGTGCTATTATTATTATTATTATTATTATGAGTTTTTCCTCTCCTCCGTGAGGACCCGCGCCCCGCCGCAGCCCCAGCCAAGGGGCACGGCGGCAAGGGGGAGCCGCGCGGAGCTCACCTGCGCTCGGAAGTAGAGGAAGAGCGCCACGCTGCAGACCACCTGCCCGAGCCCCAGCAGGACGAGGGCGGCCAGGAGCGAGCGGGAGGCGGCGGGCGGGTGGCCCGCGGGCGG